>NW_023330787.1:62957-110317 GCF_011100685.1 Canis lupus familiaris | reverse complement strand
AACCTGCAGGCAATGCAGTAGAAATAGGTCCCCATGATGCCCTGGTAGGGACCAGAGTAACCAGGTCCAAATGAGGCCAAGATGGAGCATATTCACTGGGACCAAACCGAGGCCCAGTTGAGGACAGAAGAGAGAAACGAGATCTGGTTGAGGCCTAGAGGGGTACCAGAATCCCCTGGTCCAGGTGACATTCAGATGGGGACCAGAGTCACCAGGTCAGGGTGAGGCCCAGAGTGGTTCCAGAGTCATCATGTCCAGGTGAGGCTCAGGTGTGGAACAGAGTCACCAGGTACCAATGATGCCCAGGTGAGGACCAGAGTCACCAGGCCTGAGTCACGCGCAGAGAAGATAAGAGTCACCAGTTCCAGGTGAGGCCAGAAAGAGTCCAAAGCAATCAGGTCCAGTTGTGGAACAAAGTCACCAAGACTGGGTGAGGCCCAGATGGGGAAGAGATTCACCAGGTCAGGTGAGGCCCAGGTGGTGACCAGAGTCCCTGGGTCTGGGAGAGGACCATGTAAGGACCAGATTCACCAGGTCCAAGAGGACCACGTGTGTTCCTGAGTCACCAGGTATGGGTGAACCTCAGGTGGCAACCCACTCACCATGTAAGGGGAGGCCAAACGACAGGCCACAGTCAGCAGAACTAGGTGAGGCCCTAGTGGGGACCGGTGTCACCAGGTAATGTGAGTCTACAAGAACAACACAGTCACCAGGTCCAGGTGTGGTTCATGTGGGAACGAGAGTCACCAGATCCAGGTGAGACCCAGGTGGGGACCACAGTCACCAGTCCGATTGAGGCCTAGGTGGGGGGACCAGAGCCATCAGGACCAGTTGAGGCCAAAGTGTGGATAAAAGTTATCATGTTGATGTGAGGCCAAGGTGGGGAACAGAGTAACCATGTCCCATTGATGCCAGATGGGAAAAGAGTCACAAGGTCCAGACGAGGCCTAAGTGAGGAGTAGATTCACCAGGTCCTGTTGAGGACCAGATGAGGACCAGTGTCCCCAGCTCCGGGTGAGTCCCAGAGGGGGACCAGAGGCACCCGGTTCTGGTGATATCCAGGTGGGGACCAGAGTCACCACATCAGGGTGAGGCCCAGAGGGGGACAAGAATCACTAGGTCAGGTGAGACCCCGATGTGGAACTGAGAAACCAGGTCCCATGATGCCCATATGAGGACCTGAGTCACCAGGTCCAGGTGAGGTCCCTGTGGGAACCAGTAACTTCGTCCAGGTGAGGTCCAGGTGGACCACAGTCGCAAGGTCCGGTGAGGCGCAGTGGCAACAGGATTCACCAAGTCCAGGTGAGGCCAAGGTCGCGACCAGTCACCAGATCCAGGTGCGGAACAGATAAGGACCAGATTCTCCAGGCCCAAGTGAAACCAAGGGTGACCAGAATCACCAGGTCAGGGTGAGGGCCAGAGGGGGAACTTGAGTAACCAGTTTAGTTTGAGGCCCAGAATGGGACCAGAGGTCCCTGGTCAAAGTGAGGCCCAGGTGTGGAATAGAGTATCCAGGTCCCAGTGACGCCTGGGTGAGGACCAGAGTCACTAGGGCCATGCAGGCCCAGATGGGGAACAGAATCACTAGGTCCTATTGAGGCATAGAATAAGACCACATTCAGCAGTATCAGGTGAGCCCCTTGGGAACCAGAGCCACTCTATCCAGCTGAGTCCCTGGACCATGTGAGGCCCACGTGAGGACCAGATTCATCAGGTCGTATTCAGGCATAGCTGGGGACAAGGGTCACAGGTCTGGGTGCGGCCTAGGTGGGGCAAGATTCAGCAGTTCTGAGTTAGGTCAAAGTGGGGACGAGAGACACCAGGTCCAGGAGAGTCCAAACTGAGGACCAGAGTCACCAGATCCAGGTGAGGTCCATGTTGGAAAGAGAGTCACGAGGTCAGGAGAGGTCCAGGTGGAGTCCAGAGTCACCAGATCCAGGTAAAGTCCAGGTGGGGACCAGAGTCACCAGATCCATGTGAAGCCCAGATGGGGAACAGAGTCACTAGGTCCAGATCTGGCCCAGGTGAGGACCAGAGTTACCAGGTACACGTGAGGACCCGGTGGGGATCAGAGTCAACAGGTCCATGTGAGGCCGGCTTGGGGACCATGGTCAACAGGTCTACTTTAGGCTCAGGTGTGGAACACAAGTAAGCAGGTCCAGGTGACTACCATTGGTGACAGGAGTCACCACGTCCAGGTGTGGCCCAGGTCCGACCAGGATCACCAGGTCCAGGGAAGGCCTTTGAAAGAACCAGAGTCAACAGTTCGAGGTCAGGCGCAGGTGGCAACAAGGGTCAGCATGTCCAAGTCAGGCCAAAGTGGGGTTCACAGTCACTAGGGCACGGTGAGACCCAGAGTGGGACCAGTGTCATTGGTCCAGGTGAGGTCCAGTTGTGGAACACAGTCTCCGGGTACCAATTTTGCACAGTTGAGGACCATGGTCAACAGGGCCAGGTGAGGCCCAGATGGGGACCGGAGTCCCCAAATCCAGGTGAAGCCAAGGTGGGGACCACAGGTACCCGATCCAGGGTAGTCTCAGGTGCAGACCAGAATCACCAGGTCCATGTGAGGTGCAGGTGGCAACCACACTCACACGGTCCCGGTGAGGCCCCGGTGGGGACCAGAGACACGAGGTACATGAGAAGCTTGTAACACTGCAGCCACCAGGTCCACATCATGTCCATGTGGGAACGAGGATCACCAGTTACAGGTGGGACCAGGTGGGGATCCGACTCACCATATCCAGGTGAGACCCAGATGGGAACCAGTGTCTTCATGTCCTGGTGTGCCCCAGGTGAAGACCAGAGTTATTAGGTCCGGATGGATGAGTGTTAGTGAACAGTGTAACCATATCGTGATGCTACCCAGGTGGTACCAGAGACACCAGGTCCTGGTGAGGCCCAAGTGTAACTGGAGACATGAGGTCCAGGTGAGGTCCCGATGGGAACCACAGCACCAGGTCAGGTGAGGCCAACCTGCAGGCCAGAGTCACCAGATCCATGTGAGGCCCTAGTGGGGACGGGAGTCACAAGGTAAATGTGAGTCTACAAGAACACCACAGTCACCAGGTCCAGTAGTGGTTCATGTGGGAACGGGAGTCACCAGGTCCAGCTGAGACCCAGTTGGGGACGACAGTCACCAGGTCCAGATTGAGGCCTAGGTGGGGGACCAGAGTCATCAGGACCAGTTGAGGCCAAAGTGTGGATAAAAGTTATCATTTGATGTGAGGCCAAGGTGGGGAACAGAGTAACCATATCCCATTGATGCCAGATGGGAAAAGAGTCACAAGTCCAGGACGAGGCCTAAGTGAGGAGTAGATTCACCAGGTTCCTGTTGAGGACCAGCTGAGGACCAGGGTCCCCAACTCCGGTTGTGTCACCCGGTTTCTGGTGATATCCAGGTGGGGGACCAGAGTCACCAGATCCAGGTAAATCCAGGTGGGGACCAGAGTCACCAGATGCAGGTGGAAGTCCAGGTTGGGACCAGAGTCTCTAGGTGCAGATAAGGCCCAGGTGAGGCCCAGAGTTACCAGGTACACGTGAGGCCCCTGTGGGGATCAGAGGCAACAGGTCATGTTAGGCGGGCTTGGGAACAATGGTCAAGAGGTGTACTTGAGGCCCAGGTGTGGAACAGAGTAAGCAGGTCCAGGTGAGTCCCCGGTGGTGACAAAGGTCACGACGTCAAGGTGAGGACCAGGTGGGCACCAGGATCACCATGTACAGGGGAGGCCCTTGAAAGAACCAGAGTCAACAGTTCGAGGTCAGGCGCAGGTGGCAACCCAGGGTCAGCAGGTCGAAGCTAGGCCAAGTGGGGTTCACAGTCACTAGGGCACGGTGAGATCCAGAGAGGGACCAGAGTCACCTGGTCCAGGTGAGGTCCAGTTGTGGAACCACAGTCACAGGGTCCCAATTTTGCCCAGTTGAGGACCATGGTCACCAGGGCCAGGTGAGGCCCAGATGGGGACCGGAGTCCCCAAATCCAGGTGAAGTCCAGGAGGGGAACCACAGTCACCAGATCCAGGGTAGTCTCAGGTGCAGACCACAATCACCAGGTCCAGGTGAGGTGCAGGTGGCAACCACACTCACCAGGTCCCGGTGAAGCCCTGGTGGGGACCAGAGTCACGAGGTACATGAGAAGCTAGAAACACTGCAGCCACCAGGTCCACGTGATGTCCATGCTGGAATGAGAATCACCAGTTACACGTGAGGACCAGGTGGGGATCCGACTCACCATGTCCAGGTGAGACCCAGGTTCGAACCAGTGGCACCATGTCCAGGTGTGGCCCAGGTGAAGACCAGAGTTAATAGGTCTGGCTGGGTCACTATTAGTGAACAGTGTAACCATATCCTGATGCTACCTAGGTGGGGTACCAGAGACACCAGGTCCTGGTGAGGCCCAGGTGTAACCGGAGACATGAGGTCCAGGTGAGGTCCCGATGGGAACCACAGTCACCAGGTCAGGTGAGGCCATGCTTAGAATCAGAGTCACCAGGTACAGGTGAGGCCCAGGTGGAGCCAGAGTCTCCTGGTACAGAGAGGGCAAAGTCAGGACCAGAGTTACCAGGATCAGGTCAGTCCCTGTGGGTAATACAGTAACCATGACCCGATGATGCCCAGGTAGAACCAGAGTCACCAGGTCCAGCGAGGCGCAGGTGTGGAGAATATTCACTAGGTCCAGGTGAGGCCCAGATGAGGACCAGAGTCACCAGGTCTAGTTGACTCCTAGAGGGGTACCAGATTCACCTGGTCTAGGGGACATCCAGATGGGGACCAGAGTCACCATGTCAGGGTGAGGCACAGAGGGCATCCAGAGTCATCATGTCCAGGTGAGGTTCAGGTGTGAAATAGAGTATCCAGGTCATAATGGTCCACAGGTGAGGACCAGAGTCACCATATCTGGGTGAGGACCAGTTAGAAGCAGAGTCACAAGTTCCAGGTGAGGCCAAGAAGGAGTCCACAGCAATCAGGTCCAGGTGGGGAACAAAGTCACCAGGACTGGGTGAGGCCCAGATGGGGACCAGATTCACCAGGTCCAGGTGATTCCCAGGTGGTGACAAGGGTTACCAGTTCCGGGGTGAGGAACAGGTAAGGACCAGATTCACAGGTCCAAGTTAGGCCCACGTGGGACCTGTGTCACCAGTATGGGTGAGGCCCAGGTGGCAAGCCCACTCTCCAGGTCCAGGGAAGGCCAACCTGCAGGTCATGCAGAGGAACCGTGTCCCGATGATGCCCAGGTAGGGACCAGAGGTACGAGGTCCAGGTGACGCCAACCTGCAGGCCATGCAGAGGAACCGTGTCCCGATGATGCCCAGGTAGGGACCAGAGTTACCAGGTCAAGAAGAGCCACCATGCAGACCATTATTTGGAACCATGTCCCGATGTTGCCCACGTAGGGACCAGAGTCACCAGGTCCAAATGAGGCCCAGATGGAGCATATTCACTAGGTCCAGGTGAGGCCCAGTTGAGGACCAGAGTCACCAGATCTGGTTGAGGCACAGAGGGGTACCAGATTCACCTGGTCTAGGTGACATCCAGATGGGGACCAGAGTAACCATGTCAGGGTGAGGCCCAGAGGGGATCCAGAGTCATCATGTCCAGGGGAGGCTCAGGTGTGGAACAGAGTATCCAGGTCATAATTGTCCACAGGTGAGGACCAGAGTCACCAGATCTGGGAAAGGCCCAGTTAGGATCAGAGTTACCACTTCCAGGTGAGGCCAAGAAGGTGTCCACAGCAATCAGGTCCAGGTGGGGAACAAAGTCAGGTCTAGGTGATGCCCAGGTGGTGACCAGATTTACCAATTCCGGGTGAGGACTAGGTAAGGACCAAATTCACCAGGTCCAAGTGAGGCCCACGTGGAGACCTGTGTCACCAGGCATGGGTATGACCCAGGTGGGAACTCCACTCACGAGGTCAAGATGAGGCCAACCGGCAGGCCAAGCAGAGGAACCGTGTCCCGATGAAACCCAGGTAGGGACCAGAGTTACCAGGTCCAGGTGAGGCAAACCAGCAGGCCATGCAGTGGAACCATTTCCCGATGATGCCCATGAGTGACCAGAGTCTCCAGGTCCAAATGAGGCCCAGATGGAGCATATTCACTAGGTCCAGGTGAGGCCCAGTTGAGGACAAAAGTCACCAGATCTGGTTGAGGCCTAGAGTGGGTACCAGAATCACCTGGTCCAGGTGACATCCAGAATTGGACCAGAGTCACCAGGTCAGGGTGAGGCCCAGAGAGGTTCCAGAGTCATCATGTCCAGGGGAGGCTCAGGTGTGAAACAGAGTAATCAGGTACCAATGATGCCAAGTGAGGACGAGAGTCACCAGGTCTGGGTGACACACAGATAGGATCAGAGTCACCAGTTTCCAAGTGAGGCCAAGATAGAGTCCACAGCAATCAGGTCCAAGTGGGGAACAAAATCACCAGGACTGGGTGAGGACAGATGGGGACCAGATTCACCAGGCCCAGGTGAGGCCAAGGTGGTGACCAGAGTCCCCGGGTCTGGGAGAGGACCAGGTAAGGGCCAGATTCACCAGATCCAAGAGGCCCACGTGGGGACGTGGTCACCAGGTATGTTTGATGCCCAGGTGGGAACCCCACTCACCAGGTCCAGGTGAGGCCAACTTGCAGGCCAGAGTCACCAGAACAGGTGAGGCCCCAGTGGGGACCGGAGTCACCAGGTAAATGTGAGTCTACAAGAACATCACAGTCACCAGGTCTAGGTGTGTTTCATGTGGGAACGAGAGTCACCAGGTCCAGCTGAGACCCAGGTGGGGACCACAGTCACCAGGTCCAGATTGAGGCCTAGGTAGGGGACCAGATTCATCAGGAGCAGTTGAGGCCAAAGTGTTGAGCAAAGTTATCATGTCCAGTAGAGGCATAGGTGGGGAACAGAGTAACCATGTCCCATTGATGCCAGTTGGGAAAAGAGTCACAAGGTCCGGACGAGGCCTAAGTGAGGAGTAGATTCACCAGGTCCTGTTGAGGCCCATTTGAGGACCAGTGTCCCCAGCTCTGGGTGAGTCCCAGAGGGGGACCAGAGTCACCCGGTTCTGGTGATATCCAGGTGGGGACCAGAGTCACCACGTCAGGGTGAGGCGCAGAGGGGGACGAGAATCCTAGGTCCAGGTGAGGCCCCAATGTGGACCTGAGAAACCAGGTCCATGATGCCCATATGAGGACCTGAGTCACCAGGTCCAGGTGAGGTCCCTGGGGAACAGTTACCTCGTCCAGGTGAGGCCCAGGTGGGACCACACTCAAGGTCCAGGTGAGGCCAAGTTATATAAGAGAGTATCCAGGTCCCAATGATGCCCAGGTAAGAACCAGAGTCCACAGGTCCAGGAGAGGCCCAAATATGGATCAGAGTCATTGTGTTCTAGGTGAGTCCAGAAGGAGACCACAGGAACCAGGACCAGGAGAGCGCCATATGGGAACCAGAGTCACCAGATCCAGGTGAGGTCCAGGTGGGACCACAGTCACAAGGTCCAGGTAAGGCGCAGGTGGCAACAGTATTCACCAAGTCCAGGTGAGCCCCAGGTGGCGACCTGTCACCAGATCCAGGTGTGGACCAGCTAAGGACCAGATTCACCAGTCCCAAGTGAAGCCCAAGGGGTGACCAGAGTCACCAGGTAAGGGTGAGGCCCAGAGGGGGAACCAGAGTAACCAGTTTAGTTTGAGGCCCAGAATGGGACCAGAGGTCCCTGGTCAGAGTGACACCCTGGTGTGGAATAGATTATCCAGTTCCCAATGATGCCTGGGTCAGGACCAGAGTCACTAGGGTCATGCAGGCGCAGATGGGGAACAGAATCACTAGGTCCTGGTGAGGCATAGATTAAGACCAGAGTCACCAGAATCAGGTGAGCCCATTGTGGGAACCAGAGCCACTCAATCCAGCTGAGTCCCACGTCCATGTGAGGCCCACGTGAGGACAAGATTCATCAGGTCGAATTGAGGCATAGCTGGGGACAAGAGTCACCAGGTCTGGGTGCGGCCTAGGTGGGGCATGATTCAGCAGTTCTGAGTTAGGTGAAAGTGTGGATGAGAGACACCAGGTCCAGGAGAGGCGAAAATGAGGACCAGAGTCACCAGATCCAGGTGAGGGTCCATGTTGGAAAGAGAGTCACCAGGTCCAGGAGAGGTCCAGTTTGGGACCAGAGGTCCACCAGATCCAGGTGAAGTCCAGGTGGGGACCAGAGTCACCAGAATCAGTGAAGCCCAGGTGGGGACCAGAGTCTCTAGGTCCAGATGAGGCCCTGGTTAGGACCAGAGATACCCGGTACACGTGAGGCCCCGGTGGGGATCAGAGGCAACAGGTCCATGTGAGGCCGGCTTGGAGACCAGGGTCAACAAGTCTACTTGTGGCCCAGATGTGGAACAAGGTAAGCAGGTCCAGGTGAGTCCCCGGTGGGACAAGAGTCACCACGTCCAGGTGAGTCCCAGGTGGGGACCAGGATCACCAGGTACAGGTAAGCCCTTGAACGAACCAGAGTCAACAGTTCGAGGTCAGGCGCAGGTGGCAACCAGCGTCAAGAGTTCCAAGTCAGGCCAAAGTTGGATTCAACAGTCACTAGGGCACGGTGAGACCCAGAGGGGGACCAGAGTCACCTGGTCCAGGTGAGGTCCAGTTGTGGAAACACAGTCACAGGGTCCCAATTTTGCCCAGTTGAGTACCATGGTCAACAGGGCCAGGTGAGGCCCAGATGGGGACCAGAGTCCCCAAATCCTGGTGAAGCCCAGGAGGGAACCACAGTCACCAGATCCAGGGTAGTCTCTCAGGTGCAGACCAGAATCACCAGGTCCAGGTGAGGTGCAGTGGCAACCACACTCACCAGGTCCCGGTTAGGCCCTGGTGGGGACCAGAGTCACTAGGTACATGAGAAGCTAGAAACACTGCAGCCACCAGGTGAACATGATGTCCATGCTGGAATGAGAATCACCAGGTACAGGTGAGGACCAGGTGGGGATCCGACTCACCATGTCCAGGTGAGACCAGATGGGAACCAGTGTCACCATGTCCAGGTGTGGCCCAGGTGAAAGACCCGAGTTAATAGGTCTGGCTGGGTCACTATTAGTGAACAATGTAACCATATCCTGATGCTACCCAGGTGGGTACCAGAGACACCAGGTCCTGGTGAGGCCCAGGTGTAACCGGAGACATGAGGTCCAGGTGAGGTCCCGATGGGAACCACAGTCACCAGGTCAGGTTAGGCCATGCTTAGGATCAGAGTCACCAGTTACAGGTGAGGCCCAGGTGGAGCCAGAGTCTCCTGGTACAGAAGAGGGCAAAGTCAGGACCAGAGTTACCAGGATCAGGTCAGTCCCAGTGTGGAACAGAGTAACCATGTTCCGATGATGCCCAGGTAGAACCAGAGTTACCAGGGCCAGATGAGTTGCAGGTGGGAGCATATTCACTAGGTTCCGGTTAGGCCAAGTTGAGGACCGAGTCACCAGGTCTAGTTGAGGCTTGGAGGGGTAACCAGATTCACCTGGTCTAGGTGACATCCAGATGGGGACCAGAGTCACCATGTCAGGCTGAGGCCCAGAGGGGATCCAGAGTCATCATGTCCGGGTGAGGCTCACGTTGGAACAGAGTATCCAGGTCATAATGGTCCACAGGTGAGGACCAGAGTCACCAGATCTGGGTGAGGCCCAGTTAGGATCAGAGACACCAGTTCCAGGAGAGGCCAAGAAGGCGTCCACAGCAATCAGGTCCATGTGGGAACAAAGTCACCAGGACTTGGGTGAGGCCCAGATGGGGACCAGATTCACCAGATTTGGTGAGGCCCAGGTGTTGACCAGAGTCCCCGAGTCTGGGAGAGGACCAGGTAATGACCAGATTCACCAGGTCCAAGAAGCCCACGTGTGGACCTGAGTCACACGTATGGGGAGGCCCATGTGGCAACCCGACTCACCAGGTCCAGGTGAGGCCAAGCCTGCAGGTTAGAGTCACCAGAATCCAGGTGAGGCCTAGTGGGGACCGGAGTCACAAGTAAATGTGAGTCTACAAGAACACCACAGTCAACAGGGCCAGGTGTGTTTCAAGTGGGAACGAGAGTCACCAGGGTCCAGGTGACACCCAGGTGGGGGACCACACTCACCAGGTCCAGATTGAGGTGTAGGTGGGGAGACAAGATTCATCAGGACCAGTTAAGGCCAAGTGTGGAGCAAAGTTATCATGTCCAGGAGAGGCCCAGGTGGGCAACAGTGTACCATGTCCCATTGATGCAAGGTGGGAAAAGAGTCACAAGGTCCAGACGAGGCCTAAGTGAGGAGTAGATTCACCAGGTCCTGTTGAGGCCCAGCTGAGGACCAGTGTCCCCAGCTCCGGGGAGGAGGTCCCAGAGGGGGACCAGAGTCACCCGGTTCTGGTGATATCCAGGGGTGACCAGAGTCACCACGTCAGGTTGAGGCCCAGAGGGGGACGAGAATCACTAGGTCCAGGTGGAGGCCCCGATGTGGAACTGAGAAACCAGGTACCATGATGCCCATATGAGGACCTGAGTCACCAGGTCCAGGTGAGGTCCCTGTGGGGAACCAGTCACCTCATCCAATAGAGGCCCGGGTGGGACCACAGTCACCAGGTCCAGGTAAAGTCCAGGTGGGGACCAGAGTCTCCAGATCCAGGTGAAGCCCAGGTGGGGACCAGAGTCACTAGGTGAGATGAGGCCCAGGTGAGGACAGAGTACCAGGTACACGTGAGGATCCGGTGGGGATCAGAGGCAACAGGTCCATGTGACGACGGCTTGGGGACCATGATCAACAGGTCCACTTGAGACCCAGATGTGGAACACAGTAAGCAGGTCCAGGTGAGTCCCCCGTGGTTTACAAGGGTCACCACGTCCAGGTGAAGCCCAGGTTGGGACCAGGATCAACAGGGTACAGGGGAGGCCCCTTAAAGAACCAGGAGTCAACAGTTCGAGTTCTGCGCAGGTGGCAACCAGGGTCAGCAGGTCCAAGTCAAGCCAAAGTGGAATTCACAGTCACTAGGGCACGTGTGAGACCCAGAGGGGGAGCATAGTCACATGGTCCAGGTGAAGTCCAGTTGTGGAACACAGTCACCAGGTCCCAATTTTGTCCAGTTGAGGACCATGGTCCAGGGCCAGGTGAGACCGAGGTGGGGACCGGAGTCCCGAATCCAGGTTGAAGCCCAGGTGGGGACCCACAGTCACAAGATCCAGGGGTAGTGTCAGGTGCAGACCAGAATCCACCAGGTCCAGGTTGTGCGTGCAGGTGGGCAACCAACTCACCAGGTCCCGGTGAGGCACTGGTGGGGACCCGAGTCACGAGGTACATTAGAAGCTAGAACACATGGCATCCCTTGGTGGCGCAGCGGTTTTGGCCGCCTGCCTTTGGCCCAGGGCGCGATCCTGGAGACCGGGGATCGAATCCCCCACTCGGGCTCCCGGTTGCATGGATCCTGCTTCTCCCTCTTGCTGTGTCTCTGCCTCTCTCTCTCTGTGACTTATCATAAATAAATAAAAATTAAAAAAAGATGCTAGAAACACTGCAGCCACCAGGTCCACATGATGTCCATGTGGGAACGAGAATCACCAGTTACACGTAAGGACCAGGTGGGGATCCGACTCACCATGTCCAGGTGAGACCCACGTGGGAAAAAGTGTCACCATGTCCAGGTGTGGCCCAGGTGAAGACCAGAGTTAATAGGTCCTGCTGGGTCACTGTTAGTGAACAGTGTAACCATATCCTGATGCTACCCAGGTGGGTGGCAGAGACACCAGATCCTGGTGAGGCCTAAGTGGGACCAGAGACATGAGGTCCAGGTGAGGTCCCGATGGGAACCACAGTCACCAGGTCAGGTGAGGCCATGCTTAGGATCAGAGTCACCAGTTACAGGTGAGGCCCAGGTGGAACCAGACTCACCTGGAACAGAAGAGGCCAAAGTCAGGACCAGAGTTACCAGGATCAGGTCACTCCAAGTGGGAATAGAGTCACCATGTCCCGATGATGCCAAGGTAGAACCAGAGTCACCAGGCCCAGATGTGGCGCAGGTGGGGAGCATGTTCACTAGGTCCCGTTGAGGCCCAGTTGAGGACCTGAGTCACCAGGTCTAGGTGAGGCCTAGAGGGGTACCAGATTTACCTGGTCTGGTGACATCCAGATGGGGTCCAGAGTCCCCAAGTCAGGCTGAGGCCCAGAGGGGATCCAGAGTCAACATATCCAGGTGAGGCTCAGGTGTGGAACAGAGTATCCAGGTCATAATGGTCCACAGGTGAGGACCAGAGTCACCAGATCTGGGTGAGGCCCAGTTAGCATCAGAGTCAGCAGTTCCAGATTAGCCAAGAAGGAGTCAACAGCAATCAGGTCCAGGTGGGGAAGAAAGTCAACAGGACTGGGTGAGGCCCAGATGGGGACCAGATTCACCAGGCCCAGGTGATTCCCATGTGGTGACCAGAGTTACCAGTTCCGGGTAACGACCAGGTAAGGACCAGATTCACCAGGTCCAAGTGAGGCCCACGTGGGGACCTGTGTCACTAGGCAAGGGTGAGGCCCAGGTGACCAACCCACTCACCAGTTCCAGGTGATGCCAACCTGCAGGCCATGCAGAGGAAACAGGTCCCAAAGATGCTCAGGTAGGCACGAGAGTTACCAGGTCCAGGTGAGGCCAACCTACAGGCCATGCAGTGGAACCATGTCCCGATAATGCAGGTAGGGACCAGAATTACCAGGTCCAGGTGAGGCCAACCTGCAGGTCATGCAGTGGAACCATGTCCCGTTGATGCCCAGGTAGGGACCAGAGTCACCAGGTCCAAATGAGGCCCAGACGGAGCATATTCACTAGGTCCAGGTGAGGCCCATTTGAGGACCAGAGTCACCAGACCTGGTTGAGGCCCAGAGGGGTACCATAATCCCCTGGTCCAGGTGACATCCATATGGGGACCAGAGTCACCAGGTCAGGTTGATAGCCAGAGAGGTTCCAGAGACATCATGTCCAGGGGAGCCTCAGGTATGGAACAGAGTCACCAGGACCAATTGATGCCCAGGTGAGGACCAGAGTTACCAGGTACACGAGAGGCCCCGGTGGGGATCAGAGGCAACAGGTCCATGTGAGGCGGCTTGGGGACCATGGTCAACAGGTCTACTTGAGGCTCAGGTGTGGAACACAGTAACCAGGTCTAGGTGAGTAACCAGTGGTGACAAAAGTTACCACGTCCAGGTGAGGCCCAGGTGGGGACCAGGATCACCAGGTCCAGGGGAGGCCCTTGAAAGTACCAGAGTCAACAGTACGACGTCAGTCGCAGGTGGGAACCAGGGTCAGCAGGTCCAAGTCAGGCCAAAGTTGGATTCACAGTCACCATGGCACTGTGAGACCCAGAGGGGGACCAGAGTCGCCTGTCCAGTTGAGGTCCAGGTGTGGAACACAGTCACCAGGTCCCAATTTTGCCCACTTGAGTACCATGGTCAACAGGGCCAGGTGACGCCCAGATGGGGACCGGAGTCCCCAAATCCAGGTGAAGCCCAGGTGGAGACCACAGTCACCAGATCCAGGGTAGTCTCAGGTCCAGGCCAGAATCACCAGGTCCAAGTGAGGTGCAGGTGGCAACCACACTCACCAGGTCCCGGTGAGGCCCTGGTGGGGACCAGAGTCACGAGGTACATGAGAAGCTAGAAACACTGCAGCCTCCAGGTCCACATGATGTCCATGTGGGAACGACAATCACCAGTTACAGGTGAGGACCAGGTGGAGCCAGAGTCACCTGGTACAGAAGAGGCCAAAGTCAGGAGCAGAGTTACCAGGATCAGGTCAGTCCCAGTGTGGAATAGAGTAACCATGTCCCGATAATGCCCAGGTAGAACCAGAGATACCAGCTCCCGATGAGGTGCAGGTGGGGAGCATATTCACTAGGTCCCGGTTAGGCCAAGTTGAGGACCAGAGTCACCAGGTCTAGTTGAGGCTTGGAGGGGTACCATATTCACCTGGTCTAGGTGACATCCAGATGGGGACCAGAGTCACCATGTCAGGCTGAGGCCCAGAGGGGATCCAGAGTCATCATGTCCAGGTGAGGCTCAGGTGTGGAACAGAGTATCCAGGTCATAATGCACCATAGGTGAGGACCATAGTCACCAGATCTGGGTGAGGCCCAGTTAGGATCAGAGTCACTAGTTCCAGGTGAGGGCCATAAGGAGTACACAGCAATCAGGTCCAGGTGGGAACAAAGTCACCAGGACTGGATGAGGCCCAATGGGGACCAGAATCACAATGTCCAGGTGATTCCCAGGTGATGACCAGAGATACCAGTTCCGGGTGAGGACAAGGGAAGGACCAGATTCACCAGGTCCACGTGAGGCCCACATTGGGACCTGTGTCACCAGGCATGGGTGAGTCTCAGGTGAAAACCCCACTCACTAGGTCCAAGTGAGGCCAACCTGCAGGCCATGCCAAGGAACCATGTCCTGATGATGCCCAGGTGGCGTCTAGAGTTATCAGGTCCAGGTGAGGCACACCTGCAGGCCATGCAGTGGAACCATGTCCCGGTAATGCCGAGGTAGGGATCAGAATCACCATGTCCAGATGAGGCACAGATGGAGCATATTCACTACGTCTAGGTGAGGCCCAGTTGAGGACCAGAGTCACCAGATCTGGTTGAGCCCCATAAGGGTACCAGAATCACCTGGTTCAGGTGACAACGAGATGGGGACCAGAGTCACCAGGTCAGGGTGAGGCCCAGAGAGGTTCCAGAGACATCATGTCCAAGTGTCCGTGTCCAGATGATGCCCAGGTAGGGACCAGAGTTACCAGGTCCAGGTGAGGCCAACCTGCAGGCCATGCAGTGGAACCATGTCCCGATGATGCCCAGGTAGGGACCAGAGTTACCAGGTCCAGGTGAGTCCAACCTGCAGGCCATGCAGTGAAACCATATCCCGATGATGCCCAGGTAGTGACCAGGGTCACCAGGTCCAAATGAGGCCCAGATGGAGCATATTCACTAGGTCCAGGTGAGGCCCAGTTGAGGACCAGAGTCACCAGATCTGGTTGAGGCCGAGAGGTGTACAAGAATCCCCTGGTCCAGGTGACATCCAGATGGGGACCACAGTCACCAGGGAAGGGTGAGGCCCAGAGAGGTTCCAGAGTCATCATGTCCAGGTGAGGCTCAGGTGTAGAACAGAGTCACCGGTTACCAATGATGCCCAGGTGAGGACCAGAGTCAGCAGGTCTGGGTGACGCGCAGATATGATCAGAGTCACCAGTTACAGGTGAGGCCAAGAAGGAGTCCACAGCAATCAGGTCCAGGTGGGGAACAAAGTCACCAGGACTGGGTGAGGCCCTGGTCAGGACCAGATTCACCAGGTCCAGGTGATTCCCAGGTGGTGACCAGAGACCCTGGGGCTGGAAGACGACCAGGTAAGGACCAGATTCACCAGGTCCAAGAGGCCCAAGCAGGGACCTGTGTCCCCAGGTACGGGTGAGGCACAGGTTGCAACCAAACTCACCAGGTCCAGGAGAGGCCATCCTTCGCGCCATGCAGAGGAACCGTGTCCCGATGATGTACATGTAGGAACCAGAGTTACCAGGTCCAGGTGATGCCAACCTGCAGGCCATGCAGTGGAACCATGTCCCGATGATGCCCAGGTAGGGACCAGAGTCACCAGGTCCAAATGAGGCCCAGATGGAGCATATCCACTAGGTCCAGGTGAGGCCCAGTAGAGGACCAGAGTCACCAGATCTGGTTGAGGCTCAGAAGGGTACCAGAATCACCTGGTCCAGGTGACATCCAGTTGGGGACCAGAGTCACCAGGACAGGGTGAGGCCCAGAGAGGTTCCAGAGACATCATGTCCAGGTGAGGTTCAGGGGTGGAACTGAGTCACCAGGTACCAATGATGCCCAGATGAGGACCAGAGTCACCAGATCTGGGTGACGCGCAGATAGGATCAGAGTCACCAGTTCCAGGTGAGGCAAAGAAAGAGTCCACAGCAATCAGTTCCAGGTGGGGAACAAAGTAACCAGGACTGGGTGAGGCCCAGATGGGGACCAGTTCACCTTGTCCAAGTGAGGCCCAGGTGATGACCAGAGTCCCCAGGTTGGGAGAAGAAGAGGTAAGGACCAGATTCACCAGGTCCAAGAGGCCCACGTGGGGACCTGAGTCACCAGGTATGGGTTAGCCACAGGTGGCAATCCCACTCACCAGGTCCAGGTGAGGCCAACCTGCAGGCCATGTGCGGAACCATGTCCCGATGATGCCCAGGTAGGGACGACAGTCACCAGGTCCAAATGAGGCCCAGATGGAGCATATTCACTAGGTCCAGGTGAAGCCAATTGAGGACCAGAGTCACCAGAAGTGGTTGAGGCATAGAGGGGTACCAGAATCACCTGGTCCAGGTTACATCCTAATGGGGACCAGAGTCACCAAGTCAGGTGAGGCCATGCTTAGGATAAGAGTCACCAGTTACAGGTGAGGCCCAGGTAGAGCCAGAGTCACCTGGTACAGAAAATGCCAAAGTCAGACCAGTGTTACAAGGATCAGGTCACTCCCAGTGGGGAATAGAGTAACCATGTCCCGATGATGCCCACGTAGAACCAGAGTCATCATGTCCAGATGAGGCGCAGTAGGGGAGCATATTCACTAGGTCCCGGGCAGACCCAGTTGAGGACTAGAGTCACCAGGTTTGGTTGAGGCCTAGAGGGGTACCAGATTCACCTGGTTAGGTGACATCCAGATGGGGACCAGAGTAACCATGTCAGGGTGAGGCCCAGAGGGGATCCAGAGTCATCATGTCCAGGTGAGGCTCAGGTGTAGAACAGAGTATCCAGGTCATAATGGTCCACAGGTGAGGACCAGAGTCACCAGATCTGGAAGAGGCCCAGTTAGGATCAGAATTACCACTTCCAGGTGAGGCCGAGAAGGTGTCCACAGCAATCAGGTCCAGGTGGGGAACAAAGTCACCAGGACTAGGTGATGCCCAGGTGGTGACCAGATTTACCAGTTCCGGGTGAGAACTATGTAAGGACCACATTCACCAGGTTCAAGTGAGGCCCACGTGGGGACCTGTGTCACCAGGCATGGGTAAGACCCACGTGGGAACCCCACTCACCAGGTCAAAATGAGGCGAACCTGCAGGCCATGCAGAGGAACCATGTCCCGATGATGCCCAGGTAGGGACCAGAGTTACCAGGTCCAGGTGAGGCCAACCAGCAGGCCATGCAGTGGAACCATTTCGCAATGATGTCCAGTGAGTGACCAGAGTCACCAGTACCAAATGAGGCCCAGATGGAGCATATTCACTAGGTCCAGGTGAGGCCCAGTTGAGGAAAAGAGTCACCAGATCTGGTTGAGGCCTAGAGGGGTACCAGAATCACCTGGTCCAGGTGACATCCAGATGGGGATCAGATCACCAGGTCAGGGTGAGACCCAGAGAGGTCCCAGAGACATCATGTACAGGTGAGGCTCAGGTGTGGAACAGAGTAACCAGGTACCAATGATGCCCAGGTGAGGACCAGAGTCAACAGGTCTGGGTGACGCACAGATAGGATCAGAGTCACCAGTTCCAGGTGAGGCTAAGAAAGAGTCCAGAGCAATCAGGTCCAGGTGGGGAACATAGTCACCAGGACTGGGTGAGGCCCAGATGGGGGCCAGATTCACCAGGTCAAGGTGAGGCCCAGGTTGTGACCAGATTCCCCGGGTCTGGGAGAAGACCAGGTAAGTACCAGATTCACCAGGTCCAAGAGGCCCACGTGGGGACCTGAGTCACCAGGTATGCATAAGGCCCACGTGGCATCCCACTAACACAGTCCATGTGAGGCCAACCTGCAGGCCAGAGTCACCAGATTCAGGTGAGCCCCAGGTATATAAGAGAGTATCCAGGTCCCAATGATGCCTGGGTCAGAACCAGAGTCACTAGGGCCATGCAGGCCCATATGGGGAACAGAATCACTAGGTCCTGGTGAGGCATACAATAAGACCACAGTCACCAGTATCAGGTGAGATCCTTGTGGGAACAAGAGCCACTCTAACAAGCTGAGTCCCAGATCCATGTGAGGCCCACGTGAGGACCAGATTCATCAGGTCGAATTGAGGCATAGCTGGGGACAAGAGTCACCAGGTCTGGGTGAGGGCAAACTGAGGACCAGTGTCACCAGATCCAGGTGAGGTCCAGGTGGGGACCAGAGTCACCAGATCCAGGTGAAGCCCAGGTGGGGACCAGAGTCACTAGGTCCAGATGAGGCCCAGGTGAGGACCAGAGTTACCAGGTACACGTGAGGCCCCGGTGGGGATCAGAGGCAACAGGTACATGTGGGGCCGCCTTGGGGACCATGGTCAACACGTCTACTTGAGACCCAAGTGTGGAACACAGTAAGCAGGTCCAGGTGAGTCCCCGGTGTTGACAAGAGTCACCACGTCCAGGTGAGGCTCAGGTGGGGACCAGGATCACCAGGTACAGGGGAGGCCCTTGAAAGAACCAGAGTCAACAGTTCGAGGTCAGGGGCAGGTGGCAACCAGCGTCAGCAGGTCCAAGTCAGGCCAAAGTTGGATTCACAGTCACTAGGGCACGGTGAGACCCAGAGGGGGACCAGAGTCACCTGGTCCAGGTGAGGTCCAGTTGTGGAACACAGTCACCGGGTCCCAATTGTTCCCAGTTGAGGACCATGGTCATCAGGGCCAGGTGAGACCCAGATGGGGACCGGAGTTCCCAAATCCAGGTGAATCCCAGGTGGGGACCACAGTCACCAGATACAGGGTAGTCTCAGGGGCAGACAAGAATCAGCAAAGTCCAGGTGAGGTGCAGGTGGCAACCACACTCAACAGGTCCCGGTGAGGCCCTGGTGGGGACCAGAGCCACGAGGTGCATGAGAAGCTAGAAACAGTGCAGCCAGCAGGTCCACATGATGTCCATGTGGGAACGAGAATCACCAGGTACATTGAGGCCCAGATGGGGATCAGACTCACCATGTCCAGGTGAGACCGAGGTGGTAACCAGTGTCACCATGTCCATGTGTGGCGAGGTGAAGACCAGAGATAATAGGTCCGGCTGGGTCACTGTTAGTGAACAGTGTAACCATATCCTGATGCTACCCAGGAGGGTACGAGAAACACCAGGTCCTGGTGAGGCCCAGGTGAGAACAGAGACATGAGGACCAGGTGAGGTCCCGATGGGAACCACAGTCACCAGGTCTGGTGAGGCCATGATTTGGATCAGAGTCACCAGTTACAGGTAGGCCCAGGTGGAGCCAGAGTCACCTATACAGAAGAGGCCAAAGTCAGGAGCAGAGTTACCAGGATAAGGTCAGTCCCAGTGGGGAATAGAGTAACCATGTCCCGATGATGCCCAGGTAGAACCAGAGTCACCAGGTCCAGATGAGGCGCAGGTGGGGAGCATGTTCACTAGGTCCTGGTGAGGCCCAGTTGAGGACCAGAGTCTCCAGGTCAAGTTGAGGCCTAGAGGGGAACCAGGTTAACCTGGTCTAGGTGATATCCAGAAGGGGACCAGCGTCACCATGTCAGGGTGAGGCATAGAGTGGATCCAGAGTCATCATGTCCAGGTGAGTCTCAGGTGTGGAGCAGAGTATCCAGGTCATAATGGTCCACAGGTGAGGACCAGAGTGACCAGATCTGGGTGAAGCGCAGATAGGATCAGAGTCACCACTTCCAGGTGAGGCCAAGAAAGAGTCCACAGAAATCAGGTCCAGGTGGGGAACAAAGTCACCAGGACTGGGTGAGGCCCAGATGGGGACCAGATTCACCAGGTCCAGGTGAGGCCCAGGTGTTGAGCAGAGTCCCTGGGTCTGGGAGAGGACCAGGTAAGGACCAGATTCACAAGGTTCAAGAGGCCCACGTGGGGAATTAGTCACCAGTTATGGGTTAGGCCCAGGTGGCAACCCCACTCACCAGGTCCAGGTGACGCCAAGCTGCAGGCCAGAGTCACCAGATCCAGGTGAGGCCCTAGTGGGGACCGGAGTCACCAGGTAAATGTGAGTCTACAAGAATACCACAGTCACCAGGTCCAGGTGTGGTTCATGTGGGAACGAGAGTCACCAGGTCCAGGTGAGACCCAGGTGGGGACCACAGTCACCAGGTGCAGTTTGTGGCTTACGTGGGGGGACCAGAGTCATCAGGACCATTTGAGGCCAAAGTGTGCAGCAAATTTATCATGTCCAAGTGAGGCCCAGTTGGGGAACAGAGTAACCATGTCCCATTGATGCCAGGTGGGAAAAGAGTCACAAGGTCCAGATGAGGCCTAAGTGAGGAGTAGATTCACCAGGTCCTTTTGAGGCCCATTGAGGACCAGTGTCACCAGCTCCGGTGAGTCCCAGAGGGGGACCAGAGTCACCCGGTTCTGGTGATATCCAGGTGTGGACCAGAGCACCACGTCAGGGTGAGGCCCAGACGGGGACGAGAATCACTAGGTCCAGGTGAGTCCCCGATGTGGAGCTGAGAAACCAGGTCCCATGATGCCCATTTGAGGACCTGAGTCACCAGGTACAGGTGAGGTCCCTGTGGGAACCAGTGACCTCATCCAGGTGAGGCACAGGTGGGACCACATTCATCAGGTCCTAGGTGAGGCCCAGGTATATAAGAGAGTATCCGGGTTCCAATGATGCCCAGGTAAGGACCAGAGTCAACAGGTCCATGAGAGGCACAAATATGGATCAGAGTCATTGTGTTCCAGGTGAGGCCAGATGGAGACCACAGGAACCAGGTCCAGGAGAGCCCCATATGGGAACCAGAGACACCAGATCGAGGTGAGGTCCACGTGGGACCACAGTTACAAGGTCCAGGTGAGGCGCTGTTGGCACCAGGGTTCACCTAGTCCAGGTGAGGGCCAGGTGGCGACCAGTCACCAGATCCAGGAGCGGACCAGCTAAGGTCCAGATTCACCAGGCCCAAGTGAAGCCCAAGGGGTGACCAGAGTCACCAGGTAAGGGTGAGGACCAGAGGGGGAACCAGAGTAACCAGTTTAATTTGCGGCCCAGAATGGGACAAAAGGTCCCTGGTCAAAGTGAGGCCCAGGTGTGGAATAGAGTATCCAGGTCCCAATGGTTCCTGGGTGAGGACCACAGTCACTAGGGCCATGCAGGCCCAGATGGGGAACAGAATCACTAGGTCCTGGTGAGGCATAGAATAAGACCACAGTCAGTAATATCAGGTGAGCCCCTTGTGGGAACCAGAGCCACTCAACCAGCTGAGTCCCAGGTCCATGTGAGGCCCACGTGAGGACCAGATTCATCAGGTCGAATTGAGGCAATGCTGGGGACAAGAGTCACCAGGTCTGGGTGCGGCCTAGGTGGGGCAAGATTCAGCAGTTCTGAGATAGGTCAAAGTGGGGAAGAGAGACACCAGGTCCAGGTGAGGCCAAACTGAGGACCAGAGTCACCAGATCCAGGTGAGGTCCAGGTGGGGACCAGAGTCACTAGGTCCAGGTGAGACCCAGGTGGGGACCAGAGTTACCAGTTACACGTGAGGCCCAGCTGGGGATCAGAGACAACAGGTCCATGTGAGGCCGGCTTGGGGATCATGGTCAACAGGACTACTTGAGGCCCAGATGTGGAACACAGTAAGCAGGTCCAGGTGAGTCCCCGGTGGTGACAAGAGTCACCACGTCCAGGTGAGGCCCAGGTGGGCACCAGGATCACCAGGTACAGGGGAGGCCCTTGAAAGAACCACAGTCAACAGTTCGAAATCAGACGCAGGTGGCAACCAGGGTCAGAAGGTTCAAGTCAAGCCAAAGTGCGGTTCACAGTCACTACGGCACGGTGATACCCTGAGTGGGACCAGAGTCACCTGGTCCAGTTCAGGTCCAGTTGTGGAACACAGTCACCGGGGTCGCAGTTTTGCCAGGTTGAGGACCATGGTCAACCGGGCCAGGTGAGGCCCAGATGGGGACCTGAGTCCTCAAAACAGTGAAGCCGAGGTGGGGACCACATCACCATATCCAGTGTAGTCTCACGTGCAGACCAGAATCATCAGGTGCAGGTGAGGTGCAGGTGGCAACCAAACTCACCAGGTCCCGTTCAGGCCCTGCTGGGGACCAGAGTCACGAGGTACATGAGAATCTAGAAACACTGCAGCCACCAGGACCACATGATGTACATTTGGGAACGAGAATCACTAGTTACCAGTGAGGACCAGGTGGGGATATGACTCACAATGTCCAGGTGAGACCCATGTGGGAACCAGTGTCACCATGTCCAGTTGTGGCCCAGGTGAAGACCAGAGTTAATAGGTCCGGCTGGGTCACTGATAGTGAACAGTGTAACCATATCCTGATGCTACCCAGGTGGGTACCAGAGACACCAGGTCCTGGTGAGGCCCAGGTGGGACCAGAGACCTGAGGTCCAGGTGAGGTCCGATGAGAACCACAGTCACCAGGTCAGGTGAGGCCATGCTTTGGATCAGAGTCACTAGTTACTGGTGAGACCCAGGTTTGAGCCAGAGTCACCTGGTACAGAAGATGCCAACGTCAGGACCAGAGTTACCAGGATCAGGTCTGTCCCAGTGGGGAATAGAGTAACCATGTCCCGATGATGCCCAGGTAGAACCAGAGTCACCAGGTCCAGATAAGGCGCAGGTGGGGAGCATATTCACTAGGTCCCGGTTAGGCCCAGAGGACCAGTGTCACCAGGACTAGTTGAGGCCCAGAGGGGTACCAGATTCACCTGGTCTTGGTGACATCCAGATGGGGACCAGAGTCTTCAGGTCAGGGTGAGGCCCAGAGAGGTTCCAGAGTCAACATGTGCAGGTGAGGCTCAGGTGTGGAACAGAGTAACCAGGTACCAATGATGCCCAGGTGAGGACCAGAGTCACCATGACTGGTGACGCGCAGATAGGATCTCAGTCACCAGTTCCAGGTGAGGCCAAGAAACAGTCCAAAGCAATCAGGTACAGGTGGGGAACAAAGTCACCTGGACTGAGTGAGGCCCAGATGGGGACCAGATCCACCAGGTCCAGGTGAGCCCAGGTGGTGACCAGAGTCCCCGGATCTGGGAGAGGAACAGGTAAGGACCAGATTCACCAGGTCCAAGAGTCTCACGTTGGGACCTGAGTCACCAGGTATGGGTGAGACCCAGGTGGCAACCCCACACACCAGGTCCAGGTGAGGCCAACCTGCAGGCCATGCAAAGGAACCATGTCCCGATGATGCCCAGGTAGGGACCAGAGTCACCAGGTCCAGATGAGGCGCAGGTGAGGAGCATGTTCACTAGGTCCCGGTGAGGCCCAGTTGAGGACCACTGTCACCAGATCTGGTTGAGGCTTAGAGGGGTACCAGAATCACCTCGTCCAAGTGACATCCAGATGGGGACCAGAGGCATCAGTTCAGGGAGAGGCCCAGAGTGGTTCCAGAGTCATCATGTCCAGGTTAGGCTCAGGCGTGGAACAGAGTCACCAGGTACCAATGATGCTCAGGTGAGGCCCAGAGTCACCAGATCTGGGTGACGCGCAGATAGGATCAGAGTCACCAGGTCCAGGTGAGGCCAAGAAAGAGTCCACAGCAATGAGGGCCACGTGGGGAACAAAGTCACCAGGACTGGGTGAGGCCCAGATGGTGACCAGATTCACCAGGTCCAGGTGAGGCCCAGGTGGTGACCAGAGTCCCCGGGTCTCGGACAGGACCAGGTAAGGACCAGATTCAGCAGGTCCAAGAGGCCCACGAGGGGAATTGAGTCACCAGCTATGTGTGAGGCCCAGGTGGCAACCCCAAACACCAGGTCAAGGTGAGGCCAACCAGCAGGCCAGAGTCACCAGATCCAGGTGAGGCCCTAGTGGGGACCAGTGTCACCAGGTAAATGTGAGTCTACAAGAACACCACAGTCACCAGGTCCAGGTGAGGTTCATGTGGGAACGAGAATCACCAGTTACAGGTGAGGACCAGGTGGGGATCCGACACACCATGTCCAGGTGAGACCCTGGTGGGAACCAGTGACACCCTGTCCAGGTGTGGCCCAGGTGAAGACCAGAGTTAATAGTTCCGCCTGGGTCACTGTTAGTGAACAGTGTAACCATATCCTGATGCTACCCTGGTGGGTACCAGAGACACCAGGTCCTGGTGAGGGTCAGGAGGGACCAGAGACATGAGGTCCAGGTGAGGTTCCATTGGGAACCACAGTCACCAGGTCTGGTGAGGCCATGCTTAGGATCAGAGTCACCAGCTAGAGGCGAGGACCAGGTGGAGCCAGAGTCACCTGGGACAGAAGAGGCCAAGGTCAGGACCAGAGTTACCAGGATCAGGTTAGTCCCAGTGGGGAATAGAGTAACCATGTCCCGATGATGCCCAGGTAGAACCAGAGTCACCAGGTCCAGATGAGGCGCAGGTGGAGAGCATATTCACTAGGTCCAGGTGAGGTCCATTTGAGGACCAAAATGCCCAGGTCTAGTTGAGGCCTACAGGGGTACGAGATTCACCTGGGGTAGGTGACATCCAGATGGGGACCAGAGTCACGATGTCAGGGTGAGGCCCAGAGGGGATCCAGAGTCATCATGTCCAGGTGAGGGTCAGGTGTGGAACAGAGTATCCAGGTCATAATGGTCCACAGGTGAAGACCAGAGTCACCAGATCTGGGTGAGGCCCACATAGTATCAGACTCACCAGTACCAGGTGAGGCCAAGAAGGAGTCCACAGCAATCAGGTCCAGGTTGGGAACAAAGTCACCAAGACTGGGTGAGGCCCAGATGGGGGCCAGATTCACCAGGTCCAGGTGATTCCCAGGTGGTGACCAGAGTTACCAGTTCCAGGTGAGCACCAGGTAAGGACCAGATTCACCAGGTCCAAGTGAGGCCCACGTGGGGACTTGTGTCTCCAGGTATGGGTGAGGCCCAGGTGGAAATTCCAATCACCAGGTCCAGGTGAGGCCAACGTGCAGGCCATGCAGTGGAACCATGTCCCAATGATGCCCACGTAGGGACCAGACTTACCTGGTCCAGGTGAGGCCAACCTTTGGGACCTGCTGAGGAAACGTGTCCCGATGATGCCCATGTAGGGACCAGAGACACCAGGTCCAAATGAGGCCCAGATGGAGCATATTCACTAGGTCCAGGTGAGGCCCAGTTGAGGACCAGAATCACCAGATCTGGTTGAGCCCTAGAGGGATACCAGAATCACCTGGTCCAGGTGAAATCCAGATGGGGACCAGAGTCACCAGGTCAGAGTGAGGCCCAGAGAGGTTCAAGAGTCATCATGTTCAGGAGAGGCTCAGGTGTGGAACAGAGTCACCACGTACCAAGGATGCCCAGGTGAGGACCAGAGTCACCAGGTCTGGGTGACGCCCAGATAGGATCAGAGTCACCAGTTCCAGGTGAGGCCAAGAAAAAGTCCACAGCAATCAGGTCCAGGTGGGGAACAACGTCACCAGGACTGGGTGTGGCCCAGGTGGGGACCAGATTCACCAGGTCTAGGCGAGGCCCAGTTGGTGACCAGAGTCCCCGGGTATGGGAGAGGACCAGGTAAGGACCAGATTCACCACGTCCAAGAGGTCCACGTGGGGACCTGAGTCACCAGGTATGGGTGAGGCTCAGGTGGCAACCCCACTCACCAGGTCCAGGTGAGGCCAACCAGCAGGCCAGAGTTACCAAATCCAGGAGAGGCCCTAGTGAGGACCTGAGTCACCAGGTAAAATTGAGTCTACAAGAACACCACAGTCACCAGGTCCAGGTGTGATTCATGTAGGAACGAGAGTCACCAGGTCCAGGTGAGGCCAAACTGAGGACCAGAGTCACCAGATCCAGGTGAGGTCCATGTTGGAAAGGAGTCACCAGGTCCAGGAGAGGTCCATGTGGGGACCAGAGTCACCAGATCCAGGTGAAGTCCAGGTGGGGACCAGAGTCACCAGATCCAGGTGAAGCTCAGGTGGGGACCAGAGTCACTAAGTCCAGATGAGGTCAAGGTGGGGACCAGAGATACCAGGTACAAGTGAGACCCCGGTGTGAGCAGTGTCAACAGGTCCATGTGAGGCCGTCCTGGGGAACATGGTCAAAAGGTCTACTTGAGGCCCAGGTGTGGAACACAGTAAGCAGGTCCAGGAGAGTCCCCGATGGTGACAATGTCACCACGTCCAAGTGAGATCCAGGTGGGGACCAGGATGACCAGGTCGACGGGAGGCCTTTGAAAAACCAGAGTCTACAGTTTGAGGTCAGGCCCAGGATGCAACCAGTATCAGCAGGACCAAGACAGGCCATAGAGGGGGTTCACAGTCACTAGGGAACGGTGAGACCCAGAGGGGGACCAGAGTCACCTGGTCCAGGTGAGGTCCAGTTGTGGAACACAGTCACCGGGTTCCAATTTTGCCCAGTTGAGGACCATGGTCAACAGGGCCAGGTGAAGCCCAGATGGAGACCGGAGTCCCCAAATCCAAGTGAAGCTCAGGTGGGGACCAGAGTCACCAGATCCAGGGTAGTCTCAGGTGTAGACCAGAATCACCAGGTCCAGGTGAGGTGCAGGATGCAACCACACTCACCAGGTCCCGGTGAGGCCCTGCTGGGGACCAGAGTCACGATGTATATGAGAAGCTAGAAACACTGCAGCCACAAGGTCCACATGATGTCCATGTGGGAATGAAAATCACCAGTTACAGGTGAGGACCAGGTGGGGATCCGACTCACCATGTCCAGGTGAGACCCAGGTGGGAACCAGTGTCACCATGTCCAGGTGTGGCCCAGGTGAAGACCAGAGTTAATAGGTCCGGCTGGGTCACTGTTAGTGAACAGTGTAACCATATCCTGATGCTAACCAGGTGGGAACCACAGAAACCAGGTCCTGGTGAATTCCAGGAGGGCTTAGAGACATGAGGTCCAGAAGAGGTCCCGATGGGAACCACAGTCACCAGGTCAGGTGAGGCCATGCTTAGGATCAGACTCACCAGTTACAGGTGAGGCCCCTGTTGAGCCAGAGTCACCTGGTACAGAAGAGGCCAAAGTCAGGACCATAGTTACCAGGATCAGGTCAGTCCCAGTGGGGAATAGAGTAACCATGCCCCGATGTTGCCCAGGTAGAACCAGAGTCACCAGGTCCAGATGAGGCGCAGGTGGGGAGCATATTCACTCGGTCCCAGTGAGGCTCAGTTGCGGACCAGAGTCACGAGGTCTAGTTGAGGCCTAGAGGGGTACCAGATTCACCTGGTCTACGTGACATCCAGATGGGGAGCAGAGTCAC
Source organism: Canis lupus familiaris (assembly GCF_011100685.1). NCBI lineage: Eukaryota > Metazoa > Chordata > Mammalia > Carnivora > Canidae > Canis > Canis lupus. The sequence continues at coordinate 83,224 of NW_023330787.1, read as the reverse complement.
CATGTCAGGGTGAGGCCCATAGGGGATCCAGAGTCATCATGTCCAAGTGAGGCTCAGGTGTGGAACGGAGTATCTAGATCATAATGGTCCACAGGTGAGGACCAGAGTCACCAGATCTGGATGAGGCCAAGTTAGGATCACACTCACTACTTCCAGGTGAAGCCAAGAATGTGTCCACAACAATCAGGTCCAGGTGGGGAACAAAGTCACCAGGACTGTGTGAGGCCCAGATGGGGACCAGATTCTAAAGGTCCAGGTGATTCCCAGGTGGTGACCAGAGTTACCAGTTCCAGGTGAGGACCAGGTAAGGACCAGATTCACCAGGTCCAAGTGAGGCCCACATGGGTGCATGGGTCACCAGGTACAGGGGAGGAATAGCTGGGGACAAGAGTCACCAGATCTAGGTTCGGCCTAGGTTGCTCAGGTGGAAACCCCAATCACCAGGTCCAGGTGAGGCCAACCCTTGGGCCATGCAGAGGAACCGTGTCCCGATGATGCCCATGCAGGGACCAGAGTTACCGGCTCCTGGTGATTCCAACCTGTAGGCCATGCTGTGTAACCATGTCCCAATGATGCCCAGGGAGGGACCAAAGTCACCAGGTCCAAATGAGGCCCAGATGGAGCTTATTCACTAGGTCCCGTTGAGGCCCAGTTGAGGACCAGAGTCACCAAAACTGGTTGAGGCCTAGAGGGGTACCAGAATCACCTGGACCAGGTGACATCCAGATGGGGACCAGAGTCACCAGGTCAGGGTGAGGCCCAGAGGGGATCCAGAGTCATCATGTCCAGGTGAGGTTCAGGTGTGGAACAGAGTATCCAGGTCATAATGATCCACAGGTGAGGACCAGAGTCACCAGATCTGGGTGAGGCCCAGTTAGGAGCAGAGTCACAATTTCCAGGTGAGGCCAAGAAGGAGTCCACAGCAATCAGGTGCAGGTGGGGAACAAAGTCACCAGGACTGTGTGAGGCCCAGATGGGGACCAGATTTAACAGGTCCAGGTGATTCCCAGGTGGTGACAAGAGTTACCAGTTCCGGGTGAGGACCAGGTAAGGACCAGATTCACTAGGTCCAAGTGAGGCCCACGTGGGACCTGTGTCACCAGGTATGGGTGAGGCCCAGGTGGCATCCCCACTCACCAGGTCCAGGTGACGCCAACCTGCAGGCCATGCAGAGGAACCGTGTCCCGATGATGCCCAGGTAGGGACCACAGTTACCAAGTCAAGAAGAGGCCAACCTGCAGACCATTATGTGGAACCATGTCCCGATGTTGCCCATGTATGGACCAGAGTCACCAGGTCCAAATGAGGCCCAGATGGAGCATATTCACTAGGTCCAGGTGAGGCCCATTTGAGGACCAGAGTCACCAGATCTGGTTGAGGCCCAGAGGGGTACCAGAATCCCCTGGTCCAGGTGACATCCAGATAGGGACCAGAGTCACCAGTTCCAGGTGAGGCCAAGAAAGAGTCCACAGCAATCACGTCCACGTGGGGAACAAAGTCACCAGGACTGTGTGAGACCCAGACGGGGACCAGAGTCACCAGATCCAGGTGTAGCCCAGGTTGGGACCAGGGTCACTAGGTCCAGAAGAGGCCCAGGTGAGGACCAGAGTTACCAGGTACACGTGAGGCACCGGTGGGGATCACAGGCAACAGGTTCATGTGAGGCCGGCTTGGGGACCATGGTCAACAGGTCTACTTGAGGCCCAGGCGTGGAACACAGTAACCAGGTCCACGTGAGTAACCGGTGGTGACAAGAGTCACCACGTCCAGGTGAGGCCCAGGTGTGGACCAGGTTCACCAGGTTCAGGGGAGGCCCTTGAAAGAACCAGAGTCAACAGTTCTACGTCAGTTGCAGGTGGCAACCAGGGTCAGCAAGTTCAAGTCAGTACAATGTGGGGTTCACAGTCACTAGGGCACGGTGAGACCCTGAGGGTGACCAGAGTCACCTGGTCCAGGTGAGGTCCAGTTGTGGAACACAGTCACCGGGTCCCTATTCTGAATAGTTGAGGACCATGGTCAACAGGGCCAGGTGAGGCCCAGATGGGGACCGGAGTCCCCAAATCCAGGTGGAGCCCAGGTGGAGACCCCAGTCACCAGATCCAGGGTAGTCTCAGGTGCAGACCAGAATCACCAGGTCCAGGTGAGGTGCAGGTGGCAACCACACTCACCAAGTCCGGGTGAGGCCCTGGTGGGGACCAGAGTCACGAGGTACATGAGAAGCTAGAAACAAAGCAGCCACCAGGTCCACATGATGTCCATGTGGGAACGAGAATCACCAGTTACAGGTGAGGACCAGGTGGGGATCCGACTCACCATGTCCAGGTGAGACCCAGGTGGGAACCAGTGTCACCATGTCCAGGTGTGGCTCAGGTGAAGACCAGAGTTAATAGGTCCGGATGGGTCACTGTTAGTGAACAGTGTAACCATATCCTGATGCTACCCAGGTGGGGAACAGAAATATCAGGTTCAGGTGAGGTCCCGATGGGAACCACAGTCACCAGGTCAGGTGAGGCCATGCTTAGGATCAGAGTCACCAGTTACAGGTTAGGCCCAGGTAGAGCCAGAGTCACCTGGTACAGAGAGGCCAAAGTCATGGCAGAGTTACAAGGATCAGGTCAGTCCCAGTGGGAACAGAGTAACCATGTCCCGATGATGCCCAGATAGAACCAGCGTCACAGGTCCAGATGAGGCGCAGGTGTAGAGCATATTCACTAGGTCCCGGTGAGGCCCAATTGAGGACCAGAGTCACCAGGTCTTGTTGAGGCCTAGAGGGGTACCAGATTCACCTGGTCTAGGTGACATCCAGAAGGGGACCATAGTCACCATGTCAGGGTGAGGCCCAGAGGGGATCCAGAGTCAGCATGTCCAGGTGAGGCTCAGGTGTGGAACAGAGTATCCAGGTCATAATGGTCCACAGGTGAGGACCAGAGTCACCAGATCTGGGTGAAGCCCAGTTAGGATCAGAGTCAACAGTTCCAGTTGAGTCCAAGAAGGAGTCCACAGCAATCAGTTCCAAGTGGGGAAGAAAGTCACCAGGACTGGGTGAGGCCCAGATGGGGACCAGATTCACCTGGTCCAGGTGATTCCCAGGTGGCGACCAGGGTTACCAGGTCCGGGGGAGGACCAGGTAAGGAACAGATTCACCAGGTCCAAGTGAGGCCCACGTAGGGACCTGTGTCACCAGGTATGGGTGAGCCCCAGGTGGTAACCCCACTCACCAGGTCCGGCTGAGGCCAACATGCAGGCCATGCAGAGGAACAGTGTCCCGATGATGTCCAGGTAGGGACCAGAGTTACCAGGTCCAGGTGAGGCCAACCTGCAGGACATGCAGTGGAACCATGTCCCGATGGTGCCCACGTAGGTACCAGAGGGACGAGCTCCAAATGAGGCCCAGATGGAGAATATTCACTAGGTCCAGGTGAGGCCCAGTTGAGGACCAGAGTCACCAGATCTGGTTGAGGCCCAGAGGGGTACCAGAATCCCCTGGTCCATGTGACATACAGATGGGGACCAGAGTCACCAGGTCAGGGTGAGGCACAGAGAGGTTCGAGAGTCATCATGTCCAGCTGAGGCTCAGCTGTGGAACAGAGTCACCAGGTACCAATGATGCCCAGGTGAGGACTAGAGTCACCAGATATGGGTGACGCGCAGATAGGATCAGAGTCACAAGGTCCAGGTGAGGCCAAGAAAGAGTCCACAGCAATCAGGTCCAGGTGGGGAACAAAGTCACCAGGACTGCGTGAGGCCCAGATGGGGACCAGATTCACCAGGTCCAGGTGAGGCCCAGGTGGTCACCAGAGTCCCCGGTTCTGGGAGAGGACCAGGTAAGGAGCAGATTCACCAGGTCCAAAAGGCCCACGTGTGGACCTGAGCACCAGGTATGGGTGAGGCCCAGGTGGCAACCCCACACACCAGGTCCAGGTGAGGCCAACCTGCAAGCCAGAGTCACCAGATCCAGGTGAGGCCCTAGTGGGGACCGGAGTCAACAGGTAAATGTGAGTGTACAAGAACACCACAGTCACCAGGTCCAGGTGTTGTTCATGTGGAAACGAGAGTCACCAAATTCAGGTGAGACCCCGGTGGAGACCACAGTCATCAGTTCCAGATTGCGGCCTAGGTGGGGGACCAGAGTCATCAGGAAGAGTTGAGGCCAAAGAGTGGAGCAAAGTTATCATGTCCAGGTGACGCCCAGGTGGGGAACAGAGTAAACATGTCCCATTGATGCCAGGTGGGAAAAGAATCACAAGGTTCAGACGAGGTCTAAGTGAGGAGTAGATTTACCAGGTCCTGTTGAGCCTCAGTTGAGGACCAGTGTCCCCAGGTCCATTTGCGTCCCAGAGGGGGCCCAGAGTCACCCGGTTCTGGTGATGTCCAGGTGAGGACCAGAGTCACCACGTCAGGATGAGGCCCAGAGTGGGACGAGAATCACTAGGTCCAGGTGAGGCCCCGATATGGAACTGAGAAACCAGGTCCCATGATGCCCATATGAGGACCTGAGTCACCAGGTCCAGGAGAGGTCCCTGTGGGAACCAGTCACATCGTCCAGGTGAGGCCCAGGTGGGTCCACAATCACCAGGTCCATGTGAAGCCGAGGTATATAAGAGAGTTCCAGGTCCCAATGATACCCAGGTAAGGACCTGAGTCTACAGGTCCAGAAGAGGCCCAAATATGGATCAGAGTCATTGTGTTCCAGGTGAGGCCAGATGGAGACCACAGGAACCAGGTCCAGGAGAGCCCCATATGGGAACCAGACCCACCAGATCTAGGTGAGGTCCAGGTTGGACCACAGTCACAAGGTTCACTTGAGTCGCAGGTGTCAACAGGATTCACCAAGTCCAGGTGAGGCCCAGGTGGCGACCAGTCACCAGATCCAGGTGCGGACCAGCTAATGACCAGATGCACCGGGCCCAAGTGAAGCCCAAGGGTTTACGAGAGTCACCAGGTAAGAGTGAGGCCCAGAGTGGGAACCAGAGTAACCAGTTTAGTTTGAGGCCCAGAATGGGACCAGAGGTCCCTGGTCAAAGTGAGGCCTAGGTGTGGAATAGAGTATCCAGGTCCCAATGATGCCTGGGTGAGGACCAGAGTCACTAGGGCCATGCAGGCCCACATGGGGAAGAGAAGCAATAGGTCCTGTTGAGGCATAGAATAAGACCACTGGTGAATAAGTCACCAATATCAGGTGAGCCCCTTGTGGGAACCAGAGCCACTCTATGCAGCTGAGTCCCAGGTCCATGTGAGGCCCACGTGAGGACCAGATTCATCAGGTCGAATTGAGGCATAGCTGGGGACAAGTGTCACTGGGTCTGGGTACGGCCTAGGTGGGGCAAGATTCAGCAGTTCTGAGTTAAGTCAAGTGGGGACGAGAGACCCCAGGTCCATGTGAGGCCAAACTGAGGACCAGAGTCACCAGATCCATGTGAGGTCCATGTTGAAAAGAGAGTCACCAGGTCCAGGAGAGGTCCAGGTGTGTACAAGAGTCACCAGATCCAGGTGAAGTCCCGGTGGGGAACAGAGTCACCAGATCCAAGTGAAGCCCAGGTGGGGACCAGAGTCACTAGGTCCAGATGAGGCCCAGGTGAGGACCAGAGTTTCCAGGTACACGTGAGGCCCCGGTGGGGAACAGAGGCAACAGGTTCATGTGAGGCCGGCTTGGGGACCATGGTCAACAGGTCTACTTGAGGCCCATGTGTGGAACACAGTACCAGGTCCAGGTGAGTCCCCGGTGGTGACTAGAGTCACCACGTCCACGTGAGGCCCAGGTGGGGACCAGGATCACCAGGTACAGGGGAGGCCGTTGAATGAACCAGAGTCAACAGTTAGAGGTAAGGCACAGGTGGCAACCAAGGTCAGCAGGTCCAAGTCAGGCCAAAGTGGGTTTCAGAGTCATTAGGGCACGGTTAGACCCGGAGGCGGACCAGAGTCACATGGTCCAGGTGAGGTCCAAGGTTAGACCCGGAGGCGGACCAGAGTAACATGGTCCAGGTGAGGTCTAAAGGCACCGGGTCCCAATTTTGCACAGTTGAGGACCATGGTCAACAGGGCCAGGTGTGGCCCAGATGGGGACCGGATTCCCCAAATCCAGGAGAAGCCCAGGTGGAGACCACAGTCACCAGATCCAGGGTAGTATCAGGTGCAGACCAGAATCACCAGGTCCAGGTGAGGTGCAGGAGGCAACTACACTCACCAAGTCCCGGTGAGGCCCTGGTGGGGACCAGAGTCACGAGGTACATGAGAAGCTAGAAACACTGCAGTCACCAGGTCCACATGAGGTCCATGTGGGAACGAGAATCACCAGTTACAGGTGAGGACCAGGTGGGGATCCGACTCACCATGTCCAGGTGAGACCCAGGTGGGAACGAGTGTCACCATGTCTAGGTGTGGCCCAGGTGAAGACCAGAGTTAATAGGTCCGGCTGGGTCACTGATAGTGAACAGTGTAACCATATCAAGATGCTACCCAGGTGGTAACCAGAGACAAAAGTTCCTGGTGAGGCCCAGGTGGAACAGAGACATGAGGTCCAGGTGAGGTCCCTATGGGAACCACCGTCACCAGGTCAGGTGAGGCCATGCTTAGGATCAGAGTCACCAGTTACAGGTGAGGCCCAGGTGGAGCCATAGTCACCAGGTCCAGATGAGGCGAAGGTGGGGAGCATATTCACTACGTCCCGTTGAGGCCCAGTAGAGGACCAGAGTCACCAGGTCTAGTTGAGTCATAGAGGGGTACCAGATTCACCTGGACTAGGTGCCTTCCAGATGGGGACCAGAGTCACCATGTCAGGGAGAGGCCCAGAGGGGATCAGGAGTCATCATGTCCAGGTGAGTCTCAGGTGTGGAACAGAGTATCCAGGTCATAATGGTCCACAGGTGAGGACCAGAGTCAACAGATCTGGGTGAGGCCCAGTTAGGATCAGAGTCAACAGTTCCAGGTGAGGCTAAGAAGGAGTCCACAGCAATCAGGTCCAGGTGGGGAAAAAATTCACGAGGACTGGGTGAGGCCCAGATGGGGACACAGATTCACCAGGTCCAAGTGATTCCCAGGTGGTGACCAGAGTTACCAGATTCACCAGGTCCAGGTGATTCCCAGGTGGTGACCAGAATTACCAGATACACCAGGTCCAAATCAGGCCCACGTAGGGGCCTGTGTCACCATGTATGCGTGAGGCCCAAGTGGCAACCCCACTCACCAGGTCCAGGTGAGGCCTACCTGCAGGCCATGCAAAGTAACCGGGTCCCGATAATGCCAAGGTAGGGACCAGAGTTACCAGGTCAAGAAGAGGCCAACCTGCAAACCATTATGTGGAACCATGTCCCGATGTTGCCCACGTAGGGACCAGAGTCACCAGGTCCAAATGAGGCACAGATGGAGCATATTCACTAGGTCCAGGTGAGGCCCAGTTGAGGACCAGAGGCCCCAGATCTGGTTGAGGCCCAGAGGGGTACCTGATTCACCTGGTCTAGGTGACATCCAGATGGGGACCAGAGTAACCATGTCAGGGTGAGGCCCAGAGGGGATCCAGAGTCAACATGTCCAGGTGAGGCTCAGGTGTGGAACAGAGTATCCAGGTCATAATTGTCCCCAGGTGAGGACCAGAGTCACCAGATCTGGGAAAGGCCTAGTTAGGATCAGAGTTACCACTTCCAGGTGAGGCCAAGAAGGTGTCCACAGCAATCAGGTCCAGGTGGGGAACAAAGTCACCAGGTCTAGGTGATTCCCAGGTGGTGACCAGATTTACCAGTTCCGGGTGAGGACTAGGTAAGGACCAAATTCACCAGGTCCAAGTGAGGCCCACGTGGGGACCTGTGTCACCAGGCATGGGTAAGACCCAGGTGGGAACTCCACTCACCAGGTCAAGATGAGGCCTACCTGCAGGCCATGCTGAGGAACCACGTCCTGATGATGCCCAGGTAGGGACCAGAGTTACCAGGTCCAGGTGAGGCAAACCAGCAGGCCATGCAGTGGAACCATTTCCTGATGATGCCCAGTGAGTGACCAGAGTCACCATGTCCAAATGAGGCCCAGATGGAGCATATTCACTAAATCCAGATGAGGCCCAGTTGAGGACAAGAGTCACCAGATCTGGTAGAGGCCTAGAGGGGTTCCAAAATCCCCTGGTCCAGGTGACATCCAGATGGGGACCAGATCACCAGGTCAGGGTGAGGCCCAGAGAGGTCCCAGAGACATCATGTCCAGGTGAGGCTCAGGTGTGGAACAGAGTAACCAGGTACCAATGATGCCCAGGTGAGGACCAGAGTCACCAGGTCTCGGTGACACACAGATAGGATCAGAGTCACCAGTTCCAAGTGAGTCCAAGAAAGAGTCCAGAGCAATCAGTTCCAGGTGGGAAACATAGTCACCAGGACTGGGTTAGGCCAGATGGGGACCAGATTCACCAGGTCCAGGTGAGGCCCAGGTTGTGACCAGATTCCCCGGGTCTGGGAGAAGACCTGGTAAGGGCCAGATTCACCAGGTCCAAGTGGCCCACGTGGGGACCTGAGTCCAGGTATGTGTGAGGCCCAGGTGGCATCCCACTAACCAAGTCCAGGTGAGGCCAACCTGCAGGCCAGAGTCACCAGATCCAGGTTAGGCCCTAGTGGGGACCGGAGTCACCAGGTAAATGTGAGTCTACAAGTCCACCACAGTCATCAGGTCCAGGTGTGGTTCATGTGGGAACGAGAGTCACCAAGTCCAGGTGAGACCCACGTGGGGACGACAGTCTCCAGGTCCAGATTGAGGCCTCGGTTGGGGGACCAAGGTCATCAGGACCAGTTGAGGCCAAAGTACGGAGCAAAGTTATCATGTCCATGTGAGGCCCAGGTGCGGAACAGAGTAACCATGTCCCATTGTTGCCAGGTGGGAAAAGAGTCACAAGGTCCAGACGAGGCCTAAGTGAGGAGTAGATTCACCAGGTCCTGTTGAGGCCGAGTTGAGGACCAGTGACCCCAGCTCCGGGTGAGTCCCGAGGGGGACCAGAGTCACCCGGTTCTGGTGATATCCAGGGGGGGACCAGAGTCAGCACGTCAGGGTGAGGCCCAGAGGGGAATGAGAATCACTAGGTCCAGGTGAGGACCCGATGTGGAACTCAGAAACCAGGTCCCATGATATCCATATGAGGACCTGAGTCACCAGATCCAGGTGAGGTCCCTGTGGGAACAAGTCACCTCGTCCAGGTGAGGCCCAGGTGGGAACACAGTCACCAGGTCCAGGTGAGGCCCTAGTATATAAGAGAGTATCCAGGTCCCAATGATGCCCAGGTAAAGACAAGAGTCAACAGGTCCAGGAAAGGACCAAATATGGATCAGAGTCATTGTGTTCCAGGTGAGGCCAGATGGAGACCACAGGAACCAGGTCCAGGAGAGCCCCATATGAGAACCAGAGCCACCAGATCCAGGTGAGGTCCAGGTGGGACCACAGTCACAAGGTCCTGGTGAGGTGCAGGTGGCAACAGGATTCACCAAGTCCAGGTGAGACCCAGGTGGCGACCAGTCACCAGATCCAGGTGCGGACCAGCTAAGGACCAGATTCACCAGGTACAAGTGAAGCCCAAGGGTGACCAGAGTCACCAGGTAAGGGTGAGCCCCAGAGGGGATACCAGAGTAACCAGTTTAGTTTGAGGCCCAGAATGGGACCAGAGGTCCCTGGTCAAAGTGAGGCCCAGGTGTGGAATAGACGATCCAGTTCCCAATGATTCCAGGTTGAGGACCAGAGTCACTAGGGCCATGCAGGCCCAGATGGGGAACAGAATCACTAGTTCCTGGTGAGGCATAGAATAAGACTACAGTCACCAGTATCAGGTGAGCCCCTTGTGGGAACCAGAGCCACTCTATCTAGCTGAGTCCCAGGTCCATGTGAGGCCCACGTGAGGACCAGATTCATTAGGGCAAATTGAGGCATAGCTGGGGACAAGAGTCACCAGGTCTGGGTGCGGCCTAGGTGGGGCAAGATTCAGCAGTTCTGAGTTAGTTCAAAGTGGGGACGAGAGAAACCAGGTCCAGGTGAGGCCAAACTGAGGACCAGAGTCACCAGATCCAGGTGAGGTCCATGTTGGAAAGAGAGTCACCAGGTCCAGGAGAGTTCCAGGTAGGGACCAGAGTCACCAGATCCAGGTGAAGTACAGGAGGGGACCAGAGTCACCAGATCCAGGTGAAGCCCAGGTGGGGACCAGAGTCAATAGGTCCAGATGAGGGCCAGGGGAAGACCAGAGTTACCAGGTACACGTGAGGCCCCGGTGGGGATCAGAGGCAACAGGTCCATGTGAGGCCGGCTTGGGGACCATGGTCAACAAGTCTACTTGAGGCCCAGATGTGGAACACAGTAAGCAGCTCCAGGTGAGTACGCGGTTGTGACATGAGTCACCACGTCCAGGTGAGACCCAGGTGGGGACCAGGATCACAAGGTACAGGGGAGGCCCTTGAAAGTACCAGAGTCAACAGTTCGAGGTGAGGCACAGGTGGTAACCAGGGTCAGCAGGTCCAAGTCAGGGCAAAGTTGGGTTTACGGTCACTAGGGCTCGGTGAGACCCAGAGGGAGACCAGAATCACCTGGTCCAGGTGAGGTCCAGTTGTTGAACACAGTCACCGGGTACCAATTTTGCCCAGCTGAGGACCATGGTCAACAGGGCCAGGTGAGGCTCAGATGGAGACCGGAGTCCCCAAAGCAGGTGAAGCCCAGGGGGGGACCATAGTCACCAGATCCAGGGTAGTCTCAGGTGCAGACCAGAATGACCAGGTCCACTTGAGGTGCAGGTGGCAACCACACTCACCAGGTCCCTGTGAGGCCCTGGTGGGGACCAGAGTCACGAGGTACATGAGAAGCTAGAAACACTGCAGCCACCAGGTCCACATGATGTCCATGTGGGAACGAGAATCACCAGTTATAGGGGAGGACCAGTTTTGGATCCGACTCACCATGTCCAGGTGAGACCCAGGTGGGAACCAGTGTCAACATGTCCAGGTGTGGCCCAGGTGAAGAGCAGAGTTAATAGGTCCGGCTGGGTCACTGTTAGTGAACAGTGTAACCGTATCCTGATGCTACCAAGGTGGGTACCAGAGACACCAGGTCCTGGTGAAGCCCAGTTGGGACCAGAGACATGAGGTCCAGGTGCGGTCCCAATGGGAACCACAGTCACCAGGTCAGGTGAGGCCATGCTTAGGATCAGAGTCACCAGTTACCGGTGAACCCAAAGTGGATCCAGAGTCACCTGGTACAGAAGAGGCCAAATCAGGACCAGAGTTACCAGGATCAGGTCAGTCCCAAGGGGGAATACAGTAAACATGTCCCGATGATGCCCAGGTAGAACCAGAGTTACCAGGTCCAGATGAGGCACAGTTGGGGAGCATATTCACTAGGTCCCGGTGAGGCCCAGTTGAGGACCAGAGTCACCAGGTCTAGTGGAAGCCTAGAGGGGTACCAGATTCACCTGGTCTAGGTGACATCCACATGAGGACCAGAGTCACCAAGTCAGGGTGAGGCCCAGAGTGGATCCAGAGTCATCATGTCCAGGTGAGGCTCACGTGTGGAACAGAGTATCCAGTTCATAATGGTCCACAGGGGAGGACAAGATTCAGCAGATTGAGTTAGGCCCAGTTAGGATGAGAGTCACCAGTTCCAGGTGAGGCCAAGAAGGAGTCCACAGCAATCAGTTCCAGGTGGGGAACAAAGTCATCAGGACTGGGGGAGGCCCAGATGGGGACCAGATTCACCCTGTCCAGGTGATTCCCAGGTGGGGACCAGAGTTACCAGTTCTGGGTGAGGACCAGGTAAGGATCAGATTCACCAGGTCCAAGTGAGGCCCACTTGGGGACCTATGTCACCAGGTATGTGTCAGGCCCATGTGGAAACCCAACTCACCAGGTCCAGGTGAGCCAACCTGCAGGCCATGCAGAGGAACGGTGTCCCGATGAAGCCCAGGTAGGGACCAGATTTACCAGGTCCAGGTGAGGCCAACCTGCAGGCCATGCAGTGGAACCATCTCCCGATGATGCCCAGGTAGGGAGCAGAGTCACCAGGTCCAAATGTGGCCCACATCGAGTATATTCACTAGGTCCAGGTGAGGCCCAGTTGAGGACCAGAGTCACCAGATCTGGTTGAGGCCTAGAGGGGTACCAGAATCACCTGGTCCAGGTGACATCCAGATGGGGACCAGAGTCACCAGGTCAGGGTGAGGCCCAGAGTGGTACCAGAGTCATCATGTCCAGCTGAGGCTCAGGTGTGGAACAGAGTAATCAGGTACCAATGATGCCCAGGTGAGTTCCAGAGTCACCAGATCTGGGTGACGCGCAGATAGGATCAGAGTCACCAGTTCCAGGTGAGGCAAAAAGAGTCCACAGCAATCAGGTCCAAGTGGGGAACAAAGTCACCAGGACTCGGTGAGGCCAAGATATGGAACAGATTCACCAGGTCCAGGTGAGGCCCAGGTCGTGACCAGAGTCCCCGGGTCGGGGAGAGGACCAGGTAAGTACTAGATTCACCAGGTCCAAGAGGCCCACGTAGGGACCTGAGTCACCAGGTATGGGTGAGGCCCAGGTGACAACCCCACTCACCAATTCCAGGTGAAGCCAACCAGCAGGCCAGAGTCACCAGATCCAGGTGAGGCCCTAGACGGGAACGGAGTCACCAGGTAAATGTGAGTCTACAAGGACACCACAGTCACCAGGTCCAGGTGTGGTTCATGTGGGAACGAGAGGCAACAGGTCAAGGTGAAACCCAGGTGGGGACCACAGTCACCAGGTCCAGATTGAGGCCTAGGTGGGGGTACCAGTGTCATCAGGACCAGTTGAGGCCAAAGTGCGGAGAACAGTTATCATGTCCAAGTGAGGCCCAGGTGGGGAACAGAGTAACCATATCCCATTGATGCCAGGTGGAATAAGAGTCACAAGGTGCAGACGAGGCCTAAGTGAGGAGTAGATTCACCAGATCGTGTTGAGGCCCAGTTGAGTACCAGTCTCCCCAGCTCCGGGTGAGTCCCAAAGGGGGACCAGAGTCACCCGGTTCTTGTGATATCCAGGTGAGGACCAGAGTCAACAGGTCAGGGTGAGGCCCAGAGGGGGACGAGAATCACTAGGTCCAGGTGAGGCCCCGATTTGGAACTGAGATAACAGGTCCCATGATGCCGATTTGAGGACCTGAGTCACCAGGTCCAGGTGAGGTCCCTGTGGGAACCAGTGACCTCATCCAGGTGAGGCCCAGGTGGGACCACAGTCACCAGGTCCAGGTGACGCCCAGGTATATAAGAGAGTATCCAGGTCCCAATGATGCCCAGGTAAGGACCAGAGTCCACAGGTCCAAGAGAGGCACAAATATGGATCAGAGTCATTGTGTTCCAGGTGAGGCTAGATGGAGACCACAAGAACCAGGTCCAGGAGAGAACCTTATGGGAACCAGAGCCTCCAGATCCAGGTGAGGTTCTGGTGGACCACAGTCACAAGTTCCAGGGGGGGGCGCAGGTGACAACAGTATTCACCAAGTCCAGGTGAGGCCCAGGGGTCGACCAGTCACCAGATCCAAATGTGGACCAGCTAAGGACCAGATTCACCAAGTGAAGTCCATGTTGGAAAGAGCGTCACCAGTTCCAGGTGAAACCCAGGTGGGGACCAGAGCCACCAGTTCCAGGTGAAGCCCAGGTGGGGACCAGAGTCACTAGGTCCAGATGAGGCCCAGGTGAGGACCAGAGTTACCAGGGACACGTGAGGCCCCGGTGGGGATTAGAGTCAACATGTCCATGTGAGGCCGGCATGGGGACCATGGTCAACAGGTCTACTTGAGGCCGAGGTGTGGAACACAGTAAGCAGGTCCAGGTGAGTCCGCGGTGGTGACTAGAGTCACCACGTCCACGTGAGGCCCAGGTTGGGGCCAGGATCACCAGGTACAGGGGAGGCCCCTTGAAAGAACAGGAGTCAACAGTTCGAGGTCAGGCGCAGGTGGCAACCAGGGTTCAGCAGGTCCAAGTCAGGCCAAAGTTGGGGTTCACATGCACGAAGGCACGGTGAGACCCAGAGGGGGACCAGAGTCATGTGGTCCAGGAGAGGTCCAGTTGTGGAAACACAGTCACCGGGTCCCAATTTTGCCCAGTTGAGGACCATGGTCAACAGGTACAGTTGAGGCCCGGATGGGGACCGGAGTCCCCAAATCCGGTGAAGCCCGAGTGGGGACCACAGTCACCAGATCCAGGGTAGTCTCAGGTGGCAGACCAGAATCATCAGTTCCAGGTGTGGTGCAGGTGGCAACCCCACTCACCAGGTCCCTTTGAGGCCCTGGTGGGGGACCAGAATCACGAGGTACATGAGAAGCTAGAAACACTGCAGCCACCAGGTCCACATGATGTCCATGTGGGAACGAGAATCTCCAGTTCCAGGTTGAGGCCAAGAAAGTGTCCAAAGCAATCAAATCCAGGTGGGGAAACAAAGTCACCAGGAACTGGGTGAGGCCCAGATGGGGAAGAGATTCACCAGTCCAGGTTGAGGCCCAGGTGGCGACCAGTCACCAGATCCAGGTGCGTACCAGCTAAGGACCAGATTCACCAGGCCAAAGTGAAGCCCAAGGGGTGACCAGATTCACCAGGTAAGGGTGAGTCCCAGAGGGGGAACCAGAGTAACCAGTTTTAGTTTGAGGCCCAGAATGGGACCAGAGGTCCCTGGTCAAGTGAGGCCCAGGTGTGAATAGAGTATCCAGGTCCCAATGATGCCTGGTGAGGACCAGAGTCACTAGGGGCCATGCAGGCCCAGAAGGGGAACAGAATCACTAGGTCCTGGTGAGGCATATAAAAAGACCCCATTCACCAGTATCAGGTGAGCCCTTTGTGGGAACCAGAGCCACTCTATCCAGCTGAGTCCCAGGTCCATGTGAGGCCCACGTGAGGACCAGATTCATCAGGTCGAATTGAGGCATAGCTGGGACAAGAGTCACCAGGTCTGGGTGCGGCCTAGGTGGGGGCAAGATCAGCAGTTCTGAGTTAGGTCAAAGTGGGGACGAGAGACACCAGGTCCAGGTGAGGCCAAACTGAGTACCAGAGTCACCAGATCCAGGTGAGGGCCCATGTTGGAAAGAGAGTCACCAGGTCGAGGAGAGGTACAGGTGGGGACCAGAGTCACCAGATCCAGGTGAAGCCCAGGTGGGGACCAGAGTCACTAGGTCCAGATGAGGCCCAGGTGAGGACCAGAGTTACCAGGTACACGTGAGGCGCTGGTAGGTATCAGAGGCAACTGGTCCATGTGAGGCAGGCTTGGGACCATGGTCAAGAGTTCTACTTGAGGCCCAGTGTGGAACACTGTAACCAGGTCCAAGTGAGTCCCCGGTGGTGACAAGAGTCACCAGGCCCGGTGAGGACCAGGTGGGATACCAGGGTAACCAGGTACAGGGGAGGCCCTTGAAACAACCAGAGTCAACAGTTCGAGGTAACGCGCAGGTGGAAACCAGGGTCAGCAGGTCCAAGTCAGTCCAAAGTGGGGTTCACAGTCACTAGAGCACGGTGAGACCCACAGGGGGAACAAGAGTCACCTGCTCCAGGTGAGGTCCAGGTGTGGAACACAGTCACCGGGTGCCATTTTCCGTGATGAGGACCATGGTAACAGGGCTAGGTGAAGCCCCAGGTGGGGACACAGTCACCAGATCCAGGGTAGTCTCAGGTGCAGACAGAATCACCAGGTCTAGGTGTGGTGCAGGTGGCAACCAAACTCACCCGGTCCCGGTAAGGCACTGGTGGGGACCAGAGTCACGAGGTACATGAGAAGCTACAAACAGATGGGATCCCTGGGTGGCGCAGCGGTTTGGCGCCTGCCTTAGGCCCCGGGAGCGATCATGGAGACCCGGGATCGAATCCCACTAGGGCTCCCGGTGCATGGTTCCTGCTTCTCCCTCTGTCTGTGTCTCTGCCCTCTCCTCTCTCTGTGACTATCATAAATAAATAAAAATTAAAAAAAAAGATGCTAGAAACACTGCGGCCAACAGGTCCACATGATATACATGTGGGAACGAGAATCACCAGTTACAGGTGAGGACCATGTGGGGATCCGACTCACCATATCCAGGTGAGACCCAGGTGGGAAACAGTGACACCATGTCCAGGTGTGGCCCAGGTGAAGACCAGAGTTAATAGGTCCGGCTGGGTCACTGTTAGTGAACAGTGTAAACCATATCCTGATGCTAACCAGGTGGGTACCAGAGACACCAGGCCCTGGTGAGGCCCAGGAGGGACCAGAGACATGAGGTCCAGGTGAGGTCCCTATGGGAACCACAAACACCAGGTCAGGTGAGGCCATGCTTAGAATCAGAGTCACCAGTTAAGGTGAGGCCCAGTTAGAGCCAGATTCACCTGGTACAGAGAGGCCAAAGTCAGGACCAGAGTTACCAGGATCAGGTCAGTCCCAGAGGGGACAGAGTAACCATGTCCCGATGATGCCCAGATAGAACCAGCGTCACCAGGTCCAGATGAGGCGCAGGTGGGGAGCATATTCACTAGGTCTCGTTGAGGCCTTGTTGAGGACCAGAGTCACCAGGTCTAGTTGAGGCCTAGAGGGGTACGAGATTCACCTGGTCTAGGTGACATCCAGATGCGGACCAGAGTAACATGTCAGGCTGAGGCCCAGAGGGGATCCAGAGTCATCATGTCCAGGTGAGGCTCAGGTGTGTAACAAAGTATCAGGTCATAATGGTCCACAGGTGAGGACCAGAGTCACCAGATCTGGGTGAGGCTCAGTTAGGATCAGAGTCACCAGGTTTCAGTTGAGGCCAAGAAGGAGTCCACAGCAATCAGGTCCAGGTGGGGAAGAAAGTCAACAGGACTGTTGTGGCCCAGATGGGGACCAGATTCACCCTGTCCAGGTGATTCCCAGGTGGTGACCAGGATTACCAGGTCCGGGTGAGGACCATAAGGACCAGATTCACCAGGTCCAAGTGAGGCCACGTGGGGACCTGATGTCACCAGGTATGGGTGAGCCCCAGGTGGCAACCCCAGTCTCTAGGTCCAGGTGAGGCCAACCTGGAGGCCATGCAGAGGAACCGTGTCCCGGTGATGCCCAGGTAGGGACCAGAGTTAGCAGGTACAGCTGAGGCCAACCTGCAGGCCATGCAGTGGATCCATGTCCCGATGATGCCCAGGTAGGGACCCGAGTCACCAGGTCAAATGAGGCCCAGATGAAGCATATTCAATACGTCCAGGTGAGGCCCAGTTGAGGACCAGAGTCACCAGAACTGGTTCAGGGCTAGAGGGGTACCAGAATCGCCTGGTCATGTGACATCCAGATGGAGACCAGAGTCACCAGGTCAGGGTTAGGCCCAGAGTAGGTTCCATAGGCCAGAGCCTCATGTACAGGTGAGGCTCTGTTGTGGAACAGAGTCACCAGATACCAATGATGCCCAGGTGAGGACCAGAGTCACCAGGTCTGGGTGACACGCAGATAGGATCAGAGTCCCATTCCAGGTGAGGCCATGAAAGAGTCCACAGCAATCAGGTCAAGGTGGGGAACAAAGTCACCAGGACTGAGTGAGGCCAAGATTGGGTCGGATTCACCAGGTCGAGGTGAGGCCCAGGTGGTGACCAGAGTCCCCGGGTCTGGGAGAGGACCAGGTAAGGACCAGATTCACCAGGTCCAGGAGGCCCACGTGGAGATCTGAGTCACCAGGTATGGGTGAGTTCCAAGTGGCATCCCCACTAACCAGGTCCATTTGAGGCCAACCTCCAGGCCAAGTCACCCAATCCACGTGAGGACCGAGTGGGGACTGGAGTCACCAGTTAAAAGTGATTCTACAAGAACAACACAGTCATCGGATCCTGGTGTGGTTCATGTGGGAACGAGAGTCACCAGGTCCAGGTGAGACCAGGTGGGGACCACAGTCACCAGTCCAGATTGAGGCCTAGGTCGGGGGACCAGAGTCATCAGGACCAGTTGAGGCCAAAGTGTGGAGCCAAAGTATCATGTCCATGTGAGGCCCAGGTGGGGAACAGAGTAACCATGTCCCAAGATGCCAGGTGGGAAAAGAGTCACAAGGTCAGACGAGGCCTTAGTGAGGAGTAGATTCACCAGGTCCTGTTGAGGCCCAGTTGAGGACCAGTGTCCCCAGCTCCGGGAGAGTCCCAGAGGGGGACCAGAGTGACCCGGTTCTGGTGATATCCAGGTGGGGACGAGAGTCACCACGTCAGGGTGAGGCCCAGAGGGGGACGAGAATCACTAGGTCCACGTGAGGCCCGATGTGCAACTGAGAACCCAGGTCCCATGATTCCCATATGAGGACCTGAATCACCAGGTCCAGGTGAGGTCCCTGTGGGAGCCAGTCACCTCGTCCAGGTGAGGCCCAGGTGGGAACACAGTCACCAGGTCCAGGTGAGGCCCAGGTATATAAGAGTGTATCCAGGTCCCAATGTTGCCCAGGTAAGGACCAGTCGTCAACAGGTCCAGGAGAGGCCCAAGTATGGATCAGAGTCATTGTGTTCCAGGTGAGGCCAGATGGAGACCACAGGAACCAGGTTCAGGAGAGCCCCATATGGGAACCAGAGCCACCAGATCCAGGTGAGGTCCAGGTGGGACCACAGTCACAAGGTCCAGGTGAGGCGCTGGTGGCAACAGGATTCACCAAGTCCAGGTGAGGCCCAGGTGGCGACCAGTCACCAGATCCAAATGTGGACCAGCTAAGGACCAGATTCACCAGGCCAAAGTGAAGCCCAAGGGGTGACCAGAGTCACCAGGTAAGGGTGAGGCCCAGAGGGGAACCAGAGTAACCAGTTTTAGTTTGAGGCCCAGAATGGGACCAGAGGTCCCGGGTCAAAGTTAGCCCTAGGTGTGGGAATAGAGTACTCCAGGTCCCAAAGATGCCTGGGTGAGGTACCAGAGTCACTAGGGCCATGCAGGCCCAGATGGGGAAAACAGAATCGCTATGTCCAGGTGAGTATAGAATAAGACCACAATCACCAGTATCAGGTGTGCCCCTTGTGGGAACCAGAGCCACTCTATCCAGGTGAGTCCCAGGTACATATGAGGCCCACGTGAGGACCAGATTCATCAGGTCGAATTGAGGCATAGCTGGGGACAAGAGTCACCAGGTCTGGGTGCGGCCTAGGTGGGGCAAGATTCAGCAGTTCTGAGTTAGGTCAAAGTGGGGACGAGAGACACCAGTACAGGTGAGGCCAAACTGAGACCAGAGTCACCAGATCCAGGTGAGGTCCATGTTGGAAAGAGAGTCACCAGGTCGAGGAGAGGTCCAGGTGGGGACCAGAGTCACAAGATCCAGGTGAAGTCCAGGTGGGGACGAGAGTCTCCAGATCCAGGTGAAGCCCAGGTGGGGACCAGAGTCACTAGGTCCAGATGAGGCCCAGGTGAAGATCAGAGTTACCAGGTACACGTGAGGCCCCGGCGGGGATCAGAGCAAATGCCACGTGAGGCCGGCTTGGGGACCATGGTCAACAGGTCTACTGAGGCCCAGGTGTGGAACACTGTAAGCTGTCAGGTGAGTCCCCAGTAGTGACAAGTCACCACGTCCAGTGAGGCCAATTGGGGACCAGGATCACCAGGTACAGGGGAGGCCTTGAAAACAGAGTCAACAGTTCGAGTCAGCGCGCAGGTGGCAACCAGGGTCAGCAGGTCCAAGTCAGGCCAAAGTTGGGTTCACAGTCACTAGGGCACGGTGAGACCCAGAGGGGGACCAGAGTCACCTGGTCCAGGTGAGGTCCAGTTGTGGAACACAGTCACCGGGTCCCAATTTTGTCCAGTTGAGACCATGGTCAACAGGGCCAGGTGAGGCCCGATGGGGACCGGAGTCCCCAAATCCAGGTGAAGCCCAGGTGGGGACCACAGTCACCAGATCCAGGGTAGTCTCAGGTGCAGACCAGAATCACCAGGTCCTGGTGAGGTGCAGGTCAACCACACTCACCAGGTCCCTGTGAGGCCCTGGTGCGGACCAGATTCACGAGGTACATGAGAAGCTAGAAACACTGCAGCCACCAGGTCCACATGATGTCCATGTGGGAACGAGAATCACCAGTTACAGGTGAGGACCAGGTGGTGATGACTCACCATGTCCAGGTGAGACCCTGTGGGAACCAGTGTCACCATGTCCAGGTGTGGACCCGGTGAAGACCAGAGTTAACAGGTCTGGCTGGGTCACTGTTAGTGAACAGTGTAACCATATCCTGATGCTACCAGGTGGGTACGAGATACAAGTCCTGGTGAGGCCCAGGGACCAGAGACATGAGAGGATCCAGGTGAGGTACCGATGGGAACCACAGTCACCAGGTCAGGTGAGGCATGTTCGGATCAGAGTCACAGTTACAGGTGAGGTCC
>NW_023330787.1:0-62857 GCF_011100685.1 Canis lupus familiaris | reverse complement strand
GGACCTCACCTGTAACTGTGACTCTGATCCGAACATGCCTCACCTGACCTGGTGACTGTGGTTCCCATCGGTACCTCACCTGGATCCTCTCATGTCTCTGGTCCCTGGGCCTCACCAGGACTTGTATCTCGTACCCACCTGGTAGCATCAGGATATGGTTACACTGTTCACTAACAGTGACCCAGCCAGACCTGTTAACTCTGGTCTTCACCGGGTCCACACCTGGACATGGTGACACTGGTTCCCACAGGGTCTCACCTGGACATGGTGAGTCATCACCACCTGGTCCTCACCTGTAACTGGTGATTCTCGTTCCCACATGGACATCATGTGGACCTGGTGGCTGCAGTGTTTCTAGCTTCTCATGTACCTCGTGAATCTGGTCCGCACCAGGGCCTCACAGGGACCTGGTGAGTGTGGTTGACCTGCACCTCACCAGGACCTGGTGATTCTGGTCTGCACCTGAGACTACCCTGGATCTGGTGACTGTGGTCCCCACCTGGGCTTCACCTGGATTTGGGGACTCCGGTCCCCATCGGGCCTCACCTGGCCCTGTTGACCATGGTCTCAACTGGACAAAATTGGGACCCGGTGACTGTGTTCCACAACTGGACCTCACCTGGACCAGGTGACTCTGGTCCCCCTCTGGGTCTCACCGTGCCCTAGTGACTGTGAACCCAACTTTGGCCTGACTTGGACCTGCTGACCCTGGTTGCCACCTGCGCGCTGACTCGAACTGTTGACTCTGTTTTCAAGGCCTCCCCTGTACCTGGTGATCCTGGTCCCCAATTGGCCTCACTGGACGTGGTGACTTGTCACTACTGGGGACTCACCTGACAGCTTACAGTGTTCCACACCTGGGCCTCAGTAGACCTGTTGACCATGGTCCCCAAGCCGGCCTCACGTGGCATTTGCTCTGATCCCCGCCGGGGCCTCACGTGTACCTGGTAACTCTGATCTTCACCTGGGCCTCATCTGGACCTAGTGACTCTGGTCCCCACCTGGGCTTCACCTGGATCTGGAGACTCTCGTCCCCACCTGGACTTCACCTGGATCTTGTGACTCTGGTCCCCACCTGGACCTCTCCTCGACCTGGTGACTCTCTTTCCAACATGGACCTCACCTGGATCTGGTGACTCTGGTCTCAGTTTGGCCTCACCTGTACTGGTGTCTCTCGTCCCCACTTTGACCTAACTCAGAACTGCTGAATCTTGCCCCACCTAGGCCGCACCCAGACCTGGTGACTCTTGTCCCCAGCTATGCCTCAATTCGACCTGATGAATCTGGTCCTCACGTGGGCCTCATATGTACCTGGGACTCACCTGGATAGAGTGGCTCTGGTTCCCACAAGGGGCACACCTGATACTGGTGATTGTGGTCTTATTCTATTACTCACCTGGACATAGCGATTCTGTTTCCCCATCTGGGCCTGCATGGCCCTAGTGACTCTGGTCCTCACCCAGGCATCTTTGGGACCTGGAGTACTCTATTCCCACACCTAGGGCTAACTTTGACCCGGGACCTCTGGTCCCATTCTGGGCCTCAAACTAAACTGGTTACTCTGGTTCCCCTCTGGGCCTCACCCTTACCTGGTGACTCTGGTCACCCCTTGGGCTTCACTTTGGCCTGGTGAATCTGGTCCTTAGCTGGTCCACATTTGGATCTGGTGACTGGTCGCCACCTGGGCCTCACCTGGACTTGGTGAATCCTGTTGCCACCAGCGCCTCACCTGGACCTTGTGACTGTGGTCCCACCTGGACCTCACCTGGATCTGGTGGCTCTGGTTCCCATATGGGGCTCTCCTGAACCTGGTTCCTGTGGTCTCCATCTGGCCTCACCTGGAACACAATGACTCTGATCCATACTTGGGCCTCTCCTGGACCTGTTGACACTGGTCCTTACCTGGGGCAACATTGGGACCTGGATACACTCTTATATACCTGGGCCTCACCTGGACCTGGTGACTGTGTTCCCACCTGGGCCTCACCTGGACGAGGTGACTGGCTCCCACAGGGACCTCACCTGGACCTGGTGATTCAGGTCCTCATATGGGAATCATGGGACCTGGGTTCTCAGTTGCACATCGGGCCTCACGTGGACCTAGTGATTCTCGTCCCCCTCTGGGCCTCACCCTGACGTGGTGACTCTGGTCCCCACCTGGATATCACCAGAACCGGGTCACTCTGGTCCCCCTCTGGGACTCTCCCGGAGCTGGGGACACTGGTCCTCAACTGGGCCTCAACAGGACCTGGTGAATCTACTCCTCACTAAGGCCTCGTCTGGACCTTGTGACTCTTTTCCCACCTGGCATCTTTGGGACATGGTTACTCTGTTCCCCACCTGGGCCTCACATGGACATGATAACTTTGCTCCACACTTTGGCCTCAACTGGTCCTGATGACTCTGGTCCCCCGACCTAGGCCTCAATCTGGACCTGGTGACTGTGGTCCCCACCTGGGTCTCACCTGGACCTGGTGACTCTCGTTCCCACATGAACCACACCAGGATCCGTGACTGTGTTGTTCTTGTAGAATCACTTTAAACTGGTGACTCCAGTCCCCACTCGGTCCTCACGTGGAGTGGGTGACTTGGCCTGGAGGTTGGCCTCACATGGACCTGTTTAGTGGGGATGCCACTTGGACTCACCATACTGGTGACTCAGGTCTCCACGTGGGCCTCCTGGACCTGGTGAATCTGGTCCTTACCTGGTCCTCTCCCAGACCCGGGGACTCTGGTCACCACCTGGGCCTCACCTCGACCTGGTGAATCCGACCCCATCTTGGCCTCACTCAGTCCTGGTGACTTTGTTCCCCACCTTGACCTGATTGCTGTGGACTCTTTCATGGCCTCACCTGGAATGGGACTCTGATCCTATCTGCGTGTCACCCAGACCTGGTGACTCTGGTCCTCACCTGGGCATCATTGGTATCTGGTGACTCTGTTCCACACCTGAGCCTCACCTGGACATGAGGCTCTGGCCTCTGGAACCACTCTGGGCCTAACCCTGACCTGGTGACTCTGGTCTCCATCTGGATGTCACATGGACCAGGCGATTCTGGTACCCCTCTAGGCCTGAACCAGTTCTGGTGACTCTGGTCCTCAACTGGGCCTCACCTGGACCTATTGAATATGCTCCATCTGGGCCTCATTTGGACCTGGTGACTCTGGTCCCTACCTGGGCATCATCGGGACATGGATCCACTGCATGGCCTGCAGGTTGGCCTCAGCTGTACCTGCTAACTCTGGTCCCTACCTGGCATCACCGGGACACGGTTCCTCTGCATGGCCTCCAGGTTGGCCTCACCTGGACCTAGAGACTGGGGTTGCCACCTGGGGCTCACCCATACCTGGTGACACAGGTCCCCACGTGGGCCTCACTTGGACCTGGTGAATCTGGTCCTTATGGTCCTCACCCGGACCCTGGTAATCCTGGTCACCACTGGGAATCACCTGGACAGGGTGAATCTGGTCCCCATCTGGGCCTCAACAGTCCTGTGGACTTCTTCCCCACCTGGACCTGATTGCTGTGGACTCCTTCTTGGCCTCAACTGAAACTGGTGACTCTGATCCTAACTGAGCCTCACCCAGATCTGGTGACTCTGGTCCCTCACCTGTGGACCATTATGACCTGGATACTTTGTTACCACACCTGAGCTCACCTGGACATGATGACTGCTGGATCCCCTCTGGGCCTCAGCCTGACTGGTGACTCTGGTCCGCATCTGGATGTCACCTAGACCAGGTGAATCTCGTACCCCTCTAGGCCTCACTAGACCTGGTGACTCTGGTCCTCAACAAGGCCTCAACGAGACCCTAGTGAATAGGCTCCCCACCTGCGCCTCATCTGGACCTGGTGACGCTGGTTCTATCTGGGCATCATCAGGACATGGTTACTCTGTTCCCCCTCTGGGACTGACCTGATCCTGGTAACTCTGGTCCTGACTTTGGCCTCTCTGTACCAGGTGATCTGGCTCTAACTGGGCCTCACCTGTAACTGGTGACTCTGATTCTAAGCATGGCCTCACCTGACCTGGTGTTGTGGTTCCCATAGGGACCTCACCTGGACCTCATGTCTCTGGTCCCTCCTGGGCCTCACCAGGGCCTGGTGTCTCTGGTACCCACCTGGTTAGCATCAGGATATGGTTACACTGTTCACTAACAGTGACCCAGCCGGACCTATTAACTCTGGTCTTCACCTGGGCCACACCTGGACATGGTGTCACTGTTTCCCACCTGGGTCTCACCTGGATATGGTGAGTCGGATCCCCACATGGCCCTCACCTGTAACTGGTGATTCTCGTTCCCACATGGATATCATGTGGACCTGTTGGCCGCAGTGTTTCTAGCATCTTTTTTTTAATTTTTATTTATTTATGATAGTCACAGAGGGAGAGAGAGGCAGAGACACAGACAGAGGGAGAAGCAGGCACCATGCACCGGGAGCCCGACGTGGGATTCGATCCCGGGTCTCCATGATCGCTCCCCGGGGCCTAAGGCAGGCGCCAAACCGCTGCGCCCACCCAGGGATCCCATCTGTTTGTAGCTTCTCATGTACCTCGTGACTCGGTCCCCACCAGTGCCTTACCGGGACCGGGTGAGTTTGGGTTGCCACCTGCACCCACACCTAGACCTGGTGATTCTGGTCTGCACCTGAGACTACCCTGGATCTGGTGACTGTGGTCCCCACCTGGGCTTCACCTAGCCCTGTTGACCATGGTCCTCATCACGGAAAAAATGGCACCCCGGTGACTGTGTTCCACACCTGGAACCTCACCTGGAGCAGGTGACTCTGTTCCCCCTGTGGGTCTCACCGTGCTCTAGTGACTGGTGAACCCCACTTTGGACTGACTGGACCTGCTGACCCTGGTTTCCACCTGCGCGTTACCCTCGAACTGTTGAACCTCTGGTTGTTTTCAAGGGCCTCCCCTGTACCTGGTTACCCTGGTTCCACCTGGTCCTCACCTGGGCCTGTGACTCTTGTCACCACCGGGGACTCCACTTGGACCTGGTTACAGTGTTCACACTGGGGCCTCAAGTAGAACTCTTGACCATGGTCCCCAAGCCTGCCTCACATGGACCCAGTTGCCATCTGATACCTACCAGCGCCTCACGTGTACCTGGTAACTCTGGTCCTCAACCCTGGGCCTCATCTGGACCTAGTGACTCTGGTCCCCACCTGGGGCTTTCACCTGGATCTGGTGACTCTGGTCCCCACCTGTACCTCTCCTCGACCTGGTGACTCTCTTTCCAACATGGGCCTCACCTGGATCTGGTGACTCTGGTACTCAGTTTGGCCTCACCTGGACCTGGTGTCCTCTCGTCCCCACTTTGACCTAACTCAGAACTGCTGAATCTTGCCCCACCTAGGCCGCACCCAGACCTGGTGACTCTTGTCCCCAGCTATGCCTAATTCGACCTGATGAATCTGGTCCTCACGTGGGCCTCACATGGACCTGGGACTCAGCTGGATAGAGTGGCTCTGGTTCCCACAAAGGGCTCACCTGATACTGGTGAATGGGGTCTTTTTATATGCCTCACCAGGACCTAGTGATTCTGTTCCCCTTCTGGGCCTGCATGGCCCTAGTGACTCTGGTCCTCACCCAGGCATCATTGGGACCTGGATACTCTATTCCACACCTGGGCCTCACTTTGACCAGGGACCTCTGGTCCCATTCTGGGCCTCAAACTAAACTGGTTACTCTGGTTCCCCCTCTGGGACTCACCCTTACCTGGTGAATCTGGTCACGCCCTTGGGCTTCACTTTGGCCTGGTGAATCTGGTCCTTAGCTGGTACGCACCTGGATCTGGTGACTGGTCGCCACCTGGGCCTCACCTGGACCTGGTGAATCTCTTCCCCATCTGGGCCTCACCCAGTCCTGGTGACTTTGTTCCCCACCTGGATTTGATTGCTTTGGACACTTTCTTGGCCTCACCTGGAACTGGAGATTCTCGTTCCCACATGGACATCATGTGGACCTGGTGGCTGCAGTGTTTCTAGCTTCTCATGTACCTCGTGATTCTGGTCCCCACCAGGGCCTCAAAGGGACCTGGTGAGTGTGGTTGCCACCTGCACCACACCTGGAACTGATGATTCTGGTCTGCACCTGAGACTACCCTGGATCTGGTGACTGTGGTCCCCACCTGGGCTTCACCCGGATTTGGGGACTCCGGTCCCCATCCGGGCCTCAACTGTACCTGTTGACCATGGTCCTCAACTGGGCAAAATTGGGACCCGGTGACTGTGTTCCACAACTGGACCTCTCCTGGACCACATGACTCTGGTCCCCCTCTGGGTCTCACCGTGCCTTCGTGACTGTGAACCCCACTTTGGCCTGACTTGGACCTGCTGACCCTGGTTGCCACCTGCGCCTGACCTCGAACTGTTGACTCCTGTTCTTTCAAGGGCCTCCCCTGTACCTGGTGATCCTGGCCCCAACCTGGGCCTCACGTGGACGTGGTGACTCTAGTCACCACCGCGGACTCACCTGGACCTGCTTACTGTGTTCCACACCTCGGCCTCAAGTAGACCTGTTGACCATGGTCCCCATGCCGGCCTCACATGGACATGTTGACTCTAATCCCCACCGGGGCCTCACGTGTCCCTGGTAACTCTGGTCCTCACCTGGGCCTCATCTGGACCTAGTGACTCTGGTCCCCACCTGGGCTTCACCTGGAACTGGTGGCTCTGGTCCCCACCTGGGTTTCACCTGGAACTGGTGACGCTCTTCCAACATGGACTTCACTTGGTGAATCTGGTCCTTAGCTGGTCCACATTTGGATCTGGTGACTGGTCGCCCCTGGGCCTCACCTGGACTTGGTGAATACTGTTGTCACCTGCGCCCCCCCTGGAACTTGTGACTGTGGTCCCACCAGAACCTCACCTGGATCTGGAGGCTCTGGTTCCCATAAGGGGCTCTCCTGGACCTGGTTCTTGTGGTCTCCATCTAGCCTCACCTGGAACACAATGACTCTGATCCATATTTGTGCCTCTCTTGGACCTGTGGACTCTGGTCCTTACCTGGGCATCATTGGGACCTGGATACTCTCTTATATACCTGGGCGTCACCTGGACCTGGTGACTGTGGTCCCACCTGGGCCTCACCTGGATGAGGTCACTGGTTCCCACAGGGACCTCACCTGGACCTGGTGACTCAGGTCCTCAAATCGGCATCATGGGACCTGTTATCTCAGTTCCAAATCGGGGCCTCACCTGGACCTAGTGATTCTCGTCCCCCTCTGGGCCTCACCCTGACCTGTTGACTCTGGTCCTCACCTGGATATCACAAGAACCGGGTGACTCTGGTCCCCCTTTGGGACTCACCCGGAGCTGGGGAGACTGGTACTCAACTGGGCCTCAACACGATCTGGTGAATCTACTCCTCACTTAGGCCTCGTCTGCACCTTGTGACTCTTATTCCACCTGGCATCAATGGGATATGGTTACTCTGTTCCCCACCTGGGCCTCACTTGGACATGATAACTGTTCTCCGCACTTTGGCCTCAACTGTCCTGATGACACTGGTACCCCCACCTAGGCCTCAATCTGGACCTGGTGACTGTGGTCCCCACCTGGGTTTCACCTTGACCTGTTGCCTCTCGTTCCCACATGAACCACACCTGGACCTGGTGACTGTGGTGTCCTTGTAGACTCACATTTACCTGGTGACTCCGTTCCCGTCTAGGGCCTCACCTGGATCTGGTGACTCTGGCCTGCTGGTTGGCTTCACCTGGAATTGGTGAGTGGGGTTGTCACCTGGGCCTCACCCATACATGGTGACTCAGGTCCCTACGTGGGCCTCTTGGACCTGGTGAATCTAGTACTTACCTGGTCCTCTCCCCGACCCGGGGACTCTGGTCACGACCTGGGCCTCACCTGGACCTGGTGAATCTGTTCCATATCTTGGCCTCACCGAGTCCTGGTGACTTTGTTCCCCACTTGGACCTGATTGCTGTGGACTCTTTTTGCCTCACCTGGAACTGGTGACTCTGATCCTATCTGCGCGTCACCCAGATCTGGTGACTCTGGAACTCACCTGGGCATCATTGGTACCTGATTACTCTGTTCCACACCTGAGCCTCAGCTGGACATGATGACTCTGGTACCACTCTGGGCCTCACCCTGACCTGGTGACTCTGGTCCCCATCTGGATGTCACCTGGACCAGGTGATTCTGGTACCCCTCTAGGCCTCAACCAGATCTGGTGACTCTGGTCCTCAACTGGGCCTCACCTGGACCTAGTGAATATACTCGATGTGGGCCACATTTGGACCTGGTGACTCTGCCTCCCTACCTGGGCATCATCGGGAGATGGTTCCACTGCATGGCCTGCAGGTTGGCCTCACCTGGACCTGGTAAATCTGGTCCCTACCTGGGCTTCATCGGGACACCGTTCCTCTGCATGGCCTGCAGGTTGGCTCACCTGGACCTGGTGAGTTGGGTTTCCACATGGGCCTGACACATACCTGGTGACATAGGTCCCCAAGTGGGCCTCACTTGGACCTGGTGAATCTGATCCTTACCTGGTCCTCACCCAGAACTGGTAACTCTGGTCACCACCTGGGAATCACCTGGACAGGGTGAATCTGGTCCCCATCTGGGCCTCCCCCAGTCCTGATGACTTTGTTCCCCACCTGGAACTGATTGCTGTGGACTCCTTCTTGGCCTCACCTGGAACTGGTGACTCTCATCCTAACTGGGCCTAACTCAATCTGCTGAATCTTGTCCTCCCCTGTGGACCATTATGAACTGGATACTCTGTTCCACACGTGAGCCTCACCTGGACATGATGACTCTGGATCCACTCTGGGCCTCACCCTGACTTGGTGACTCTGGTCCTCATGTGGATGTCACCTAGACCAGGTGAATCTGGTACCCCTCTAGGCCTTCCACTAGACCTGGTGACTCTGGTCCTCAACTGGGCCTCACCGGGACCTAGTGAATATGCTCCCCAACTGTGCCTCATCTGGACCTGGTAACTCTGGTTCTACCTGGGCATCATCGGGACATGTTTACTGTATTCCCCCCTGGGACTGACCTGATCCTGGTAACTCTGGTCCTGATTTGGCCTCTTCTGTACCAGGTGACTCTGGATCCACCTTGGGTTCACCGGTAACTGGTGACTCTGATCCTAAGCATGGCCTCACCTGACCTGGTGACTGTGGTTCCCATCGGGACCGCACCTGGACCTCATGTCTCTGGTCCCAACTGGGCTTCACCAGGACCTGGTGTCTCTGGTACCCACCTTGGTAGCATCAGGATACGGTTACACTGTTCACTAACAGTGACCCAGCCGGACCTATTAACTCTGCTCTTCACCTGGGCCACACCTGGACATGTTGACACTGGTTCCCACCTGGGTCTCACCTGGACATGGTGAGTCGGATCCAAAACTGGTCCTCCCCTGTAACTGGTGATTCTCGTTCCCACATGGACATCATGTGGACCTGGTGGCTGCAGTGTTTCTAGCTTCTCATGTACCTCGTGACTCTGGTCCCCACCAGGGCCTCACAGGGACCTGGTGAGTGTGGTTGCCACCTGCACCTCAAGTGGACCTGGTCATTCTGGTCTGCACCTGAGACTACCCTGGATCTGGTGACTATGGTCCCCACCTGGGCTTCACCTGCTTTGGGGACTCCGGTCTCCATCTGAGCCTCACCTGGCCCTGTTGACCATGGTCCTCAACTGGGCAAAATTGGGACCCGGTGACTGTGTTCAACAACTGGACCTCACCTGGACCAGGTGATTCTGGTCTCCCTCTGGGTCTCACCGAGCCCTAGTGACCGGTAAACCCAACTTTGCCCTGACTTGGACCTGCTGACCCTGGTTACCACCTGTGCCTCACCTCGAACTGTTGACTCTGGTACTTTCAAGGGCCTCCCCTGTACCTTGTGATCCTGGTCCCCACCTGGGTCTCACCTGGACGTGGTGACTCATGTCACAACCGCGTACTCACCTGGAGCTGCTTACTGTGTTCCACATCTGGGCCTCAAGTAGACTTGTTGACCATGGTCCCCAAGCCGGCCTCACATGGACCTGTTGCCTCTGATCCCCACCGGGGCCTCACGTGTACCTGGTAACTCTGGTCTTCACCTGGGCCTCATCTGGACCTATTGACTCTGGTCCCCACCTGGGCTTCACCTGGATCTGGTGACTCTGGTCCCCTCCTGTACTTCACCTGGATCTGGTGACTCTGGTCCCTACCTGGAACTCTCCTGGACCTGGTGACTCTCTTTCCAACATGGACCTCACCTGGATCTGGTGACTCTGGTCCTCAGTTTGGCCTCACCTGGACCTGGTTTCTCTCGTCCCCACTTTGAACTAACTCAGAACTGCTGAATCTTGCCCCACCTAGGCCGCACCCAGACCTGGTGACTCTTGTCCCCAGCTATGCCTCAATTTGCCCTAATGAATCTGGTCCTCACGTGGGCCTCACATGGACCTGGGACTCAGCTGGATAGAGTGGCTCTGGTTCCCACAAGGGGCTCACCTGATACTGGTGACTGTGGTCTTATTCTATGCCTCACCAGGACCTAGTGATTCTGCTTCCCCATCTGGGCCTGCATGGCCCTAGTGACTCTGGTCCTCACCCTGGAATCATTGGGACCTGGATACTCTATTCCACACCTGGGCCTCACTTTGACCAGGGAGCCTCTGGTCCCATTCTGGGCCTCAAACTAAACTGGTTACTCTGGTATCCCCTCTGGGCCTCACCCTTACCTGGTGACTCTGGTCACCCTTGGGCTTCACTTGTACCTGGTGAATCTGGTCCTTAGCTCAGTCCGCACCTGGATCTGGTGACTGGTCGCCACCTGGGTCTCACCTGGACTTGGTGAATCCTGTTGCCACCTGCACCTCACCAGGACCTTGTGACTGTGGTCCCACCTGGACCTCACCTGGATCTGGTGGCTCTGGTTCTCATATGGGGCTCTCTGGACCTGGTTCCTGTGGTCTCCATCTGGCCTCACCTGGAACACAATGACTCTGATCCATATTTGGTCCTCTCCTGGACCTGTTGACTCTTGTCCTTACCTGGGCATCATTGGGACCTGGATACTCTCTTATATACTAGGGCCTCACCTGGACCTGGTGACTGTGTT
This sequence comes from Canis lupus familiaris, assembly GCF_011100685.1. Classification (NCBI taxonomy): domain Eukaryota; kingdom Metazoa; phylum Chordata; class Mammalia; order Carnivora; family Canidae; genus Canis; species Canis lupus. The sequence continues at coordinate 51,760 of NW_023330787.1, read as the reverse complement.
CCCACCTGGGCCTCACCTGGACGAGGTGACTGGTTTCCACAGGGACCTCACCTGGATCTGGTGACTCAGGTCCTCATATGGATATCATGGGACCTGGTTTCTGAGTTCCACATCGGGGCCTCACCGTGGACCTAGTGATTCTCGTTCCCCTCTGGGCCTCACCCTGACGTGCTGACTCTGGCCCCCCCCTGGATATCACCAGAACCGGTGACTCTGGTCCCCCTCGGGACTCACCCGGAGCTGGGGTCACTGGTCCTCAACTCGGCCTCAACAGGACCTGGTGAATCTACTCCTCACTTAGGCCTCGTCTGGACCTTGTGACTCTTTTCCCACCTGGCAACAATGGGACATGGTTACTCTGTTCCGCACCTGGGCCTCACATGGACATGATAACTTTGCTCCGAACTTTGGCCTCAACTGGTCCTGATGACCTTGGTCCCCCAACCGAGGCCTCAATCTGGACCTGGAGACTGTCGTCCCCACGTGGGTCTCACCTGGACTTGGTGACTCTCGTTCCCACATGAACCACACCTGGACCTGATGACTGTGGTGTACTTGTAGACTCACATTTACCTGGTGACTCCGGTCCCCACTAGGGCCTAACCTGGATCTGGTGACTCTGGCCTGCAGGTTGGCCTCACCTGGACTTGGTTAGTGGGATGCCACCTGGGCCTCACACATACCTGGACTCAGGTCCCCACGTGGGCCACTTGGACCTGGTGAATCTGGCCCTTACCAGGTCTTCTCCCAGACCCGGGGAATCTGGTCACAACCTGGGCCTCATGTGGACCTGGTGAATCTGGTCCCCATCTGGCCTAACCCAGTCCTGGTGACTATGTTTCCCACCTGGAACTGATTGCTCTGGACTCTTTCTTGGCCTCACTTGGAACTGGTGACTCTGATCCTATCTGTGCGTCCCCGAGACCTGGTGACTCTGGTCCTCACCTGGGCATCATTGGTACCTGGTTACTCTGTTCCACACCTGAGCCTCACCTGGACATGATGTCTCTGGGACCTCTCTGGGCCTCACCCTGACCTGGTGATCTGGTCCCCATCTGGATGTCACCTGGACCAGGGGATTATGGAACCCCTCTAGGCCTCAACCAGATCTGGTGACTCTTGTCCTCAACTGGGCCTCATCTGGATTTAGTGAATATGCTCCATCTGGGCCTCATTTGGACATGGTGACTCTGGTCACTCACTGGGCATCATCGGGAAATGGTTCCACTGCATGGCCTGCTGGTTTGCCTCACCTGGACCTGGTAACTCTGGTCCCTACCTGGGCATCATCAGGACATGGTTCCTCAGCATGGCCTGCAGGTAGGCCTCATCTTGACCTGGTGAGTGGAGTTCCCACCTGGGTCTTACCCATGCCTGGTGACACAGGTCCCCACGTGGGCCTCACTTGGACCTGGTGAATTTGGTCCTTACCTAGTCCTCACCCGGAACTGGTAAATCTGGTCACCACCTGGGAATCACCTAGACCTGGTGACTTTGTTCCCCACCTGGACCTGAATTGCTGTGGACACCTTCTTGGCCTCACCTGGAAGTGGTAACTCTGATCCTAACTGGGCCTTTCCCAGATCTGGTGACTCTGGTCCTCACCTGGGGACAATTATGACCTGGATACTCTGTTCCACACCTGAGCCTCACCTGGACATGATGACTCTGGATCCCCTCTGGGCCTCACCCTGACATGGTTACTCTGGTCCCCATCTGGATGTCACCTAGACCAGGTGAATCAGGTACCCCTCTGGGCCTCAACCAGATCTGGGGCCTCTGGTCCTCAACTGGGCCTCACCTGGACCTAGTGAATATGCTCCATCTGTGCCATCATTTGGACCTGGTGACTCTGGTCCCTACGTGGGCAACATCGGGACATGGTTCCACATAATGGTTTGCAGGTTGGCCTCTTCTTGACCTGGTAACTCTGGTCCCTACCTTGGCATTATCGGGACCCGGTTACTTTGCATGGCCTGCAGGTAGGCCTCACCTGGACCTGGTGAGTGGGGTTGCCACTTGGGCCTCACGCATACCTGGTGACACAGGCCCCTACGTGGGCCTGATTTGGACCTGGTGTATCTGGTAATTCTGGTCACCACCTGGGAATCACCTGGACCTGGTGAATCTGGTAACTCTGGTCACCACCTGGGAATCACTTGGACCTGGTGAATCTGTGTCCCCATCTGGGCCTCACCCAGTCCTCGTGACTTTTTTCCCCACCTGGACCTGATTGCTGTGGACTCTTCTTAGCCTCACCTGGAACTGTTGACTCTGATCCTAACTGGGCCTCACCCATATCTGTTGACTCTGGTCCTCACCTGTGGACCATTATGACCTGGATACTCTGTTCCACACCTGAGACTCACCTGGACATGATGACTCTGGATCCCCTCTGGGCCTCTCCCTGACATGGTGACTCTGGTCCCCATCTGGAAGGCACCTAGTCCAGGTGAATCTGGTGCCCCTCTATGCCTCAACTAGACCTGGTGACTCTGGTCCTCTACTGGGCCTCAACGGGACGTAGTGAATATGCTCCCCACCTTCGCCTCATCTGGACCTGGTGACTATGGCTCCACCTGGGCCTCACCTGTAACTGGTGACTCTGATCCTAAGCATGGCCTCACCTGACCTGCTGACTGTGGTTCCCATAGGGACCTCACCTGGACCTCATGTCTCTGTTCCACCTGGGCCTCACCAGGAACTTTTGTCTCTGGTTACCACCTGGGTAGCATCTGATATGGTTACACTGTTCACTATCAGTGACCCAGCCGGACCTATTAACTCTGGTCTTCACCTGGGCCACACCTAGACATGGTGACACTCGTTCCCACCTGGGTCTCACCTGGACATGGTGAGTCGGATCCCCACCTGGTCCTCACCTGTAACTGGTGATTCTCCTTCCCACATGGACCTCATGTGGACCTGGTGGCTGCAGTGTTTCTAGCTTCTCATGTACCTCGTGACTCTGGTCCCCACCAGGGCCTCTCCGGGACTTGGTGAGTGTAGTTGCCACCTGCACCTCACCTGGACCTGGTGATTCTGGTCTGCACCTGATACTACCCTGGATCTGGTGACTGTGGTCTCCACCTGGGCTTCTCCTGGATTTGGGGACTCCGGTCCCCATCTGGGCCTCACCTGGCCCTGTTGACCATGGTCCTCAACTGTGCAAAATTGGGACCCGGTGACTTTAGACCTCACCTGGACCATGTGACTCTGGTCCGCCTCCGGGTCTAACCTTGGACCTCACCTGGACCATGTGACTCTGGTCCGCCTCCGGGTCTAACCGTGCCCTAATGACTCTGAAACCCACTTTGGCCTGACTTGGACCTGCTGACCTTGGTTGCCACCTGTGCCTGACCTCGAACTGTTGACTCTGGTTCATTCAACGGCCTCCCCTGTACCTGGTGATCCTGGTCCCCACCTGGGTCTCACCTGTACGTGGTGACTCTTGTCACCACCGGGGACTCACCTGGACCTGGTACTGTGTTCCACACATGGGCCTCAAGTAGACCTGTTGACCATGGTCCCCAAGCCGGTCTCACATGAACCTGTTGCCTCTGATCCCCACCGGGGCCTCACGTGTACCTGGAAACTCTGGTCCTCTCCTGGGCCTCATCTGGACCTAGTGACTCTGGTCCCCACCTGGGCTTCACTTGGATCTGGTGACTCTGTTCCCCACCGGGACTTCACCTGGATCTGGTGACTCTTGTACACACCTGGACCTCTCTTGGACCTGGTGACTCTCTTTCCAACATGGACCTCACCTGGATCTGGTGACTCTGGTCATCAGTTTGGGCTCACATGGACCTGGTGTCTCTCGTCCCCACTTTGACTTAACTCAGAACTGCTGAATCTTGCCCCACCTAGGCCGTACCCAGACCCAGTGACACTTGTCCCCAGCTATGCCTCAATTCGACCTGATGAATCTGGTCCTCACGTGGGCCTCACATGGACCTGGGACTCAGCTGCATAGAGTGGCTCTGGTTCCCACAAGGGGCTCACCTGATATTGGTGACTTATTCACCAGTGGTCTTATTCTATGCCTCAACAGGACCTATTGCTTCTCTTCCCCATCTGGGCCTGCATGGCCCTAGTGACTCTGGTCCTCACCCAGGCATCATTGGGACCTGGATACTCTATTCCACACCTAGGCCTCACTTTGACCAGGGACCTCTGGTCCCATTCTGGGCCTCAAACTAAACTGGTTACTCTGGTTCCCACTCTGGGCCTCACTCTTACCTGGTGACTCTCGTAAACCCTTGGGCTTCACTTGGGCCCGGTGCATCTGGTCATTAGCTGGTCCGCACCTGGATCTGGTGACTGGTCGCCACCTGGGCCTCACCTGGACTTGGTGAATCCTGTTGACACCTGCGACTCAAGTGGACCTTGTGACTGTGGTCAAACCTGGACCTCACCTAGATCTGGTGGGTCTGGTTCCCATATGGGACTCTCCTGGACCTGGTTCCTGTGGTCTCCATCTGGCCTCACCTGGAACACAATGACTCTGATCCATATTTGGGCCTCTTCTGGACCTGTAGACTCAGGTCCTTACCTGTGTATCATTGGGACCTGGAACTCTTTTATATACCTGGGCTTCACATGGACCTGGTGATTGTGGACCCACCTGGGCCTCACCTGGACGAGGTGATTGGTTCCCACAGGGACCTCACCTGGACCTGGTGACTCAGGTCCTCATATGGGCATCATGGGACCTGGTTTCTCAGTTCCATATCGGGGCCTCACCTGGACCTAGTGATTCTCGTCCCCCTCTGGGCCTCATCCTGACGTGGTGACTCTGGTCCCCTCCTGGACATCACCAGAACCGGGTGACTCTGGGCCCCCTCTGGGACGCAAATGGACCTGGGGACACTGGTCCTCAACTGAGGCTCAACAGGACCTGGTGAATCTACTCCTCACTTAGACCTCGTCTGAACCTTGTGACTCTTTTCCCACCTGGCATCAATGGGACATGTTTACTCTGTTCCCCACCTGGGCGTCACCTGGACATGATACTTTGCTCCACTCTTTGGCCTCAACTCTTCCTGATGACTCTGGTCCCCCCACCTAGGCCGCAATCTGGAACTGATGACTGTGGTCTCCACCGGGGTCTCACCTGGATTTGTTGACTCTCGTTTCCACATGAACAACACCTGGACCTGGTGACTGTGGTGTTCTTGTACACTCACATTTACCTGTTGACTCCGGTCCCCACTAGGGCCTCATCTGGATCTGGTGACTCTGGCTTGCAGGTTGGCCTCACCTGGACCTGGTGAGTGGGTTTGCCACCTGGGCCTCACCCATACCTGGTGACTCAGGTCCACACGTGGGCCTCTTGGACCTGGTGAATCTGGTCCTTACCTGGTCCTCTCCCAGAACCGGGGACTCTGGTGACCACCTGGGCCTCACCTGGACCTGGTGAATCTGGTCCCCATCTGGGCCTCACGCAGTCCTGGTGACTTGGTTCCCCACCTGGACCTGATTGCTGTGGACTCTTTCTTGGCCTCACCTGGACCTTGTGACTCTGATCCTATCTGCGCGTCACCCAGATCTGGTGACTCTGGTCCTCACCTGGGCATCATTGGTACCTGGTGACTCTGTTCCACAGCTGAGCCTCAGCTGGACATGATGACTCTCGAACCTCTCTGTGCCTCACCCTGACCTGGTGACTCTGGTCCCCATCTGTATGTCACCTGGACCAGGGGATTCTGGTACCCCTCTGGGCCTCAACCAGATCTGGTGACTCTGGTCCTCAACTGGGCCTCACCTGGACCTAGTGAATATTCTCCATATGGGCCTCATTTGGAGCTCGTCCCTCTGGTACCTACGTGGGCACCATCGGGACATGGTTCCACTGCATGTCCTGCAGGTTGGCCTCACCTGGACCTGGTAACTCTGGTCCCTACCTGGACATCATCGGGACACGGTTCCTCTGCATGGCCTGCATGTTGGCCTCAGCCGGACCTGGTGAGTGGGGTTACCACCTGGGGCTCACCCATACCTGGTGACACAGGTCCCTACGTGGGCCTCACTTGGACCTGGTGAATCTGTTCCTTACCTGGTCCTCCCCCGGACCTGGTAACCCTGGTCGCCACCTGGGAATCACCTGGACCTGGTGAATCTGGTCCCCATCTGGGCCTCACCCAGTCCTGTTGACTTTCTTCCCCACCTGGAACTGATTGCTGTGGACTCCTTCTTGGACTCAACTGGAACTGTTGACTCTGATCCTAACTGGGCTTCACCCAGATCTGGTGACTCTGGTCCTCACCTGTGGACCATTATGACCTGGATACTCTGTTCCACACCTGAGCCTCACCTGGATATGCTGACTCTGGATCCCCTCTGGGCCTCACCCTGACATGGTGACTCTGGTCCCCATCTGGATGTCACCCAGACCAGGTGAATATGGTACCCCTCTAGGCCTCAACAAGACCTGGTGACTCTGGTCCTCAATTGGGCCTCACCGGGACCTAGTGAATATGCTCTACAGCTGCGCCTCATCTGGACCTGTGACGCTGGTTCTATCTGGGCATCATCGGGACATGGTTACTCTGTTCCCACTGGGACTGACCTGATCCTTGTAACTCTGCCATGACTTTGGCCTCTCTGTACCAGGTGACTCTGGCTCTACCTGGGCCTAACCTGTAACTGGTGACTCTGATCCTAAGCATGGCCTCACCTGACCTGGTGACTGTGGTTCCCATCGGGACCTCACCTGAACCTGATATTTCTGTTCCCCACCTGGGTAGCATCAGGATATGGTTACACTGTTCACTAACAGTGACACAGCCGGACCTATTAACTCTGGTCTTCACCTGAGCCACACCTGGACATGGTGACACTTGTTCCCACCTGGGTCTCACCTGGACATGGTGAGTCGGATCCCCACCTGGTCCTCACCTGTAACTGGTGATTCTCGTTCCCACATGGACATCATGTGGACCTGGTGGCTGCAGTGTTTCTAGCTTCTCATGTACCTCGTGACTCTGGTCCCCACCAGGGCCTCACCGGGACCTGGTGAGTGTGGTTGCCACCTGCACCTCACCTGGACCTGGTGATTCTGGTCTGCACCTGAGACTACCCTGGATCTGGTGACTGGGGTCTCCACCTGGGCTTCACCTGGATTTGGGGACTCCGGTCCCCATCTGGGCCTCACCTGGCCCTGTTGACCATGGTCCTCAACTATTCAGAATAGGGACCCGGTGACTGTGTTCCACAACTGGACCTCACCTGGACCAGGTGACTCTGGTCACCCTCAGGGTCTCACCGTGCCCTAGTGACTGTGAACCCCACTTTGTACTGACTTGAACTTGCTGACCCTGGTTGCCACCTGCAACTGACGTAGAACTGTTGACTCTGGTTCTTTCAAGGGCCTCCCCTGAATCTGGTGAACCTGGTCCCCACCTGGGTCTCACCTGGACGTGGTGACTCTTGTCACCACCGGTTACTCACGTGGACCTGGTTACTGTGTTCCACGCCTGGGCTTCAAGTTGACCTGTTGACCATGGTCCCCAAGCCGGCCTCACATGAACCTGTTGCCTGTGATCCCCACCGGTGCCTCACGTGTACCTGGTAACTCTGGTCCTCACCTGGGCCTCTTCTGGACCTAGTGACTCTGGTCCCAACCTGGGCTACACCTGGATCTGGTGACTCTGGTCCCCGTCTGGGTCTCACACAGTCCTGGTGACTTTCTTCCCCTCCTGGACGTGATTGCTGTGGACTCTTTCTTGGCCTCACCTGGAACTGGTGACTCTGGTCCCTATCTGGATGTCACCTGGACCAGGGGATTCTGGTACTCCTCTGGGCCTCAACCAGATCTGGTGACTCTGGTCCTCAAATGGGCCTCACCTGGACCTAGTGAATATGCTCCATCTGGGCCTCATTTGGACCTGGTGACTCTGGTCCATACATGGGCAACATCGGGACATGGTTCCACATAATGGTCTGCAGGTTGGCCTCTTCTTGACTTGGTAACTGTGGTCCCTACCTGGGCATCATCGGGACACGGTTCCTCTGCATGGCCTGCAGGTTGGCGTCACCTGGACCTGGTGAGTGGGGATGCCACCTGGGCCTCACCCATACCTGGTGACACAGGTCCCACGTGGGCCTCACTTGGACCTGGTGAATCTGGTCCTTACCTGGTCCTCACCCGGAACTGGTAACTCTTGTCACCACCTGGGAATCACCTGGACCTGTTGAATCTGGTCCCCATCTGGGCCTCACCCAGTCCTGGTGACTTTGTTCCCCACCTGCACCTGATTGCTGTGGACTCCTTCTTGGCCTCACCTGGAAATTGTGACTCTGCTCCTAACTGGGCCTCACCCAGATCTGGTGACTCTGGTCCTCACCTGTGGATCATTATGACCTGGATACTCTCTTCCACACCTGAACCTCACCTGGACATGATGACTCTGGATCCCCTCTGGGCCTCACCCTGACCTGGTGACTCTGGTCCCCATCTGGATGTCACCTGGTCCAGGTGATTCTGGTACCCCTCTAGGCCTCAACGAGTTCTGGTGACTCTGGTCCTCAACTGGGCCTCAACGGGACCTAGTGAATATGCTCCATCTGGGCCTCATTTGGACCTGGTGACTTTGGTCCCTCCCTGGGCATCATCGGGACATGGTTACACAGCATGGCCTACAGGTTGGAATCACCAGGAGCCGGTAACTCTGGTCCCTGCATGGGCATCATCGGGACACGGTTCCTCTGCATGGCACAAGGGTTGGCCTCACCTGGACCTGGTGATTGGGGTTTCCACCTGAACCACCTAGGCCGAACCCAGATCTGGTGACTCTTGTCCCCAGCTATTCCTCCCCTGTACCTGGTGACCCATGCACCCACGTGGGCCTCACTTGAACCTGGTGAATCTGGTCCTTACCTGGTCCTCACCTGGAACTGGTAACTCTGGTCACCACCTGGGAATCACCTGGACCTTTTGAATCTGGTCCCCATCTGGGCCTCACACAGTCCTGGTGACTTTGTTCCCCACCTGGACCTGATTGTTGTGGACACATTCTTGGCTTCACCTGGAAGTGGTGAGTGTGATCCTAACTTGGCCTCATCCAGATCTGGTGACTCTGGTCCTCAACTGTGGACCATTATGATCTAGATACTCCGTTCCACACCTGAGCCTCACTTGGACATGATGACTCTGGATCCCCTATGGGCCTCACCCTGACATGGTGACTCTGCTCCCCATCTGGATGTCACGTAGACCAGGTGAATCTGGTACTCCTCTAGGCCTCAACTAGACCTCGTGACTCTGGTCCGCAACTGAGCCTCACTGGGACCGAGTGAATATGCTCCCCACCTGCGCCTCATCTGGACCTGGTGACTCTGGTTCTACCTGGGCATCATCGGGGCATGGTTACTCTATTCCCCACTGGGACTGACCTGATCCTGGTAACTATGGTCCTGACTTTGGCCTCTTCTGTACCAGGTGACTCTGGCTCAACAGGGGCCTCACCTGTAACTGGTGAATCTGATCCTAAGCATGGACTCACCTGACCTGGTGACTGTGGTTCCCATCGGGACCTCTTCTGGACCTCATGTCTCTAAGCCCTCCTGGAACTCACCAGGACCTGGTTTCTGTGGTTCCCACCTGGGTAGCATCAGGATATGTTTACACTGTTCACTAACAGTGACCCAGCCGGACCTATTAACTCTGGTCTTCACCTGGGCCACACCTGGACATGGTGACACTGGTTCCCACCTGGGTCTCACCTGGACATGGTGAGTCGGATCCCCACCTGGTCCTCACCTGTAACTGGTGATTTTCATTCCCACATGGACATAATGTGGACCTTGTGGCTGCAGTGTTTCTAGCTTCTCATATACATCGTGACTCTGGTCCCCAGCAAGGCCTCACCGGGACCGGGTGAGTGTGGTTGCATCCTGCACCTCACCTGGACCTGGTGATTCTGGTCTACACCTGAGACTACCCTGGATCTGGTGACTCTGGTCCCCACCTGAGCTTCACTTGGATTTGGGGACTCCGGTCTCCATCTGGGCTTCACCTGGCCCTGTTGACCATGGTCCTCAACTGGGCAAAATTGGAACCCGGTGACTGTGTTCCACAACTGGACCTCACCTGGACCAGGTGAATCTGGTCCCCCTCTGGGTCTCACCGTTCCCTAGTGACTGTGAACCCCCTCTATGGCCTGTCTTGGTCCTGCTGATACTGGTTGCCTCCTGGGCCTGACCTCAAACTGTAGGACTCTGGTTTTTCAAAGGCCTCCCGTCGACCTGGTCATCCTGGTCCCCACCTGGATCTCACTTGGACGTGGTGACATTGTCACCATCGGGGACTCTCCTGGACCTGCTTACTGTGTTCCACACCTGGGCCTCAAGTAGACCTTTTGACCATGTTCCCCAGGACGGCCTCACATGGACCTGTTGACACTGCTCACACCGGGGTCTCACTTGTACCTGGTATCTCTGGTCCCCACCTTGACCTCATCTGGACTTAGTGACTCTGGTCCCCACCTGAGCTTCACCTGGATCTGGTGACTCTGGTCCCCACCTGGACTTCACCTGGATCTGGTGACTCTGGTCCCCACATGGACCTCTCCTGGACCTGGTGACTCCTTTCCAACATGGACCTCACCTGGATCTGGTGACTCTGGTCCTCAGTTTGGCCTCACCTGGACCTGGTGACTCTCGTTCCTACATGAATCACACCTGGACCTGGTGACTGTGGTGTTCTTGTAGACTCAATTTTACCTGGTGACTCAGGTCCTCACTAGGGCCTCTCCTGGATTTGGTAACTCTGGCCTGCTGGTTGGCCTCACCTGGACCTGGTGAGTGGGGTTGCCACCTGAGCCTCACCCATACCTGGTGACTCAGGTCCCCACGTGGACCTCTTGGACGTGGTGAATCTGGTCCTTACCTGGTCCTCTCCCATACCCGGGGACTCTGGTCACCAACTGGGCCTCGCCTAGACCTGGTGAATCTGGTCCCCACCTGGGCCACACCCAGTCCTGGTGACGTTGTTCCCCACCTGGACCTGATTGCTGTGGACTTTTTCTTGGCCTCACCTGGAACTGGTGACTCTGATCCTATCTGGGCGTCACCCAGACCTGGTGACTCTGGTCCTCACCTGGGCATCCTTGGTACGTGGTGACTCTGTTCCACACCTGAGCCTCTCCTGAACATGATGACTCTTGAACCTCTCTGGGCCTCACTCTGACCTGGTGACTCTGGTCCCCATCTGGATTTCACCTGGACCAGGTGATTCTGGTATCCCTCTAGGGCTCAACCAGATCTGGTGATTCTGGTCCTCAACTGGGCCTCACCTGGACCTAGTGAATATGCTCCATCTGGGCCTCATTTGGACCTGGTGTCTCTGGTCCCTACATGGGCATCATCGGGACACGTTTCCTCAGCAGGTCCCAAAGGTTGGCCTCACCTGGACCAGGTAAGTCTGGTCCCTACGTGGGCATCATTGGGACATGGTTCCACTGCATGGCCTGCACGTTGGCCTCACCTGGACCTGGTGATTGGAATTTCCACCTGGGCCTCACCCATACCTGGAGACACAAGTCCCCACGTGGGCCTCACTTGGACCTGGTGAATCTGGTCCTTACCTGGTGCTCACCTGGAACTGGTAACTCTGGTCACCACCTGGGAATCACCTGGACCTGGTGAATCTGGCCCCCATCTGGGCCTCACCCAGTCTTGGTGACTTTGTTCCCAACCTGGACCTGATTGCTGTGGACTCCTTCTTGGCCTCACCTGGTACTGGTGAGTCTGATACTATGTGGGCCTCACCCAGATCTGGTGACTCTGGTCTTCACCTGTGGACCATTATGACCTGGATACTCTGTTCCACACCTGACCCTCACCTGGACATGATGACTCTGGATCCCCTCTGGGCCTCACCCTGACATCGTGACTCTGGTCCCCATCTGGATGTCACCTACCCCAGGTGAATCTCGTACCCCTGTAGGCCTCAACTAGACCTGGGCATTTTGGTCCTCAAATGGACCTCACCTGGACCTAGTGAATATGCTCTCCACCTGCGCCTCATCTGGACCTGGTGACTCTGGTTCTACCTGGGCATCATCGGGACATGGTTACTCTATTCCCCACTGGGACTAACCTGATCCTGGTAACTCTGGTCCTGACCTTGGCCTCTTCTGTCCCAGGTGACTCTGGCTCCACCTGGTCCTCGCCTCTAGCTGGTGACTCTGATCCTAAGCATGGCCTCACCAGACCTGGTGACTGTGGTTCCCAATGGAACCTCACCTGGACCTCATGTCTCTGGTCCCTCCTGACCCTCACCAGGACCTGGTGTCTCTGGTACCCACCAGGGTAGCATCAGGATATGGTTACACTGTTCACTAACAGTGACCCAGGCGGAACTATTAACTCTGGTCTTCACCTGGGCCACACCTGGACAGGGTGTCACTGGTTCCCACCAGGGTCTCACCTGGACATGGTGTGTCGGATCCCCACCTGGTCCTCACCTGTAACTGGTGATTCTCGTTCCCACATGAACCTCACCTGGACCTGGTGACTGTGGTGTTCTTGTAGACTCACATTTACCTGGTGACACTGGTCCCCACTAGGGCCTCACCTGGATCTGGTGACTCTGGCCTGCTGGTTGGCCTCACCTTGACCTGGTGTTTGGGGTTGCCACCTGGGCCTCACACATAGCTGGTGACTCAATTCCCCTCGTGGGCCTCTTGGACCTGCTGAATCTGGTCCTTACCTGGTCCTGTCCGAGACCCGGGGACTCTGGTCACCACCTGGGCCTCACCTGGACCTGGTGAATCTGGTCACCATCTGGGCCTCACCCAGTCCTGGTGACTTTGTTCCCCACGTGGCCCTCATTGCTGTGGACTCTTTCTTGGCCTCACCTGGACCTGGTGACTCTGATCCTATCTGCGCGTCACCCAGATCTGGTGACTCTGGGCCTCACCTGAGCATCATTGGTACCTGGTGACTCTGTTCCACGCCTGAGCCTAACCTGGACATGATGACTCTGGAACCACTCTGGGCCTCTCCCTGAACTGATGCCTCTGGTCCCCATCTGGATGTCACTTGGACGAGGTGATTCTGGTACCCCTCTAAGCCTCAACCAGATCTGGTGACAGTGGTCCTCAACTGGGCCTCACCGGGACCTAGTGAACATGCTCCTCACCTGCGCCTCATCTGGACCTGGTGACTCTGGTCCCTACCTGGGCATCATCGGGACATGGTTCCTTTGCATGGCCTGCAGGTTGGCCTCACCTGGACCTGGTGTGTGGGGTTGCCACCTGGGTCTCACCCATACCTGGTGACTCAGGTCCCAACGTGAGACTCTTGGACCTGGTGAATCTGGTCCTTACCTGTTCCTCTCCCAGATCCGGGGACTCTGGTCACCACCTGGGCTCACCTGGACCTGGTGGATCTGGTCCCCATCTGGGCCTCACTCAGTCCAGGTGACTTTGTTCCCCACCTGTACCTGATTGCTTTGGACTGTTTCTTGGCCTCACCTGGAACTGGTGACTGAGATCCTATCTGCGCGTCACCAGTCATGGTGACTCTGGTCCTCACCTGGGCATCATTGGTACCTGGTTACTCTGTTCCACACCTGAGCCTCACCTGCACATGTTGACTCTGGAACCTCTCTGGGCCTCACCCTGACCTGAAGACTCTGGTCCCCATCTGGATGTCACCAAGACCAGGTGAATCTGGTACCCCTCTGGGCCTCAACTAGTCCTGGTGACACTGGTCCTCTGGGCCTAACCGGGACCTAGTGAATATGCTCCCCACCTGCGCCTTATCTGGACCTGGTGACTCTGGTTCTACCTGGGCATCATCGGGACATGGTTACTCTATTCCCCACTGGGACAGACCTGATCCTGGTAACTCTGGTCCTGACGTTGGCATCTTCTGTACCAGGTGACTCTGGCTCAAACCTGGGTCTCACCAGTAACTAGTGACTCTGATCCAAAGCATGGCCTCACCTGACCTGGTGACTGTGGTTCTCATCGGACCTCACCTGGACCTCAGGTCTCTGGTCCCACCTGGGCCTCACCAGGACCTGGTGTCTCTGGTACCCACCTGGGTAGCATCAGGATATGGTTACACTGTTCACTATCAGTGACCCAGCCGGACCTATTAACTCTGGTCTTCACCTGGGCCACAACTGGACATGGTGACACTGGTTCCCACATGGGTCTCACCTGGACATTGTGAGTCATATCCCCACCTGGTCCTCACTGGTAACTAGTGATTCTCGTTCCCAAATGTACATCATGTGGTCCTGGTGGCTGCAGTGTTTCTAGATTCTCATGTACCTCGTGACTCTGGTCCCCAGCAGGGCCTGAACGGGACCTGGTGAGTTTGGTTGCCACCTGCACCTCACCTGCACCTGATGATTCTGGTCTGCACGTGAGACTACACTGGATATGGTGATGTGGTCCCCACCTCGGCTTCACTGTTTTGAGGACTCAGGTCCCCATCTGGGCCTCACCTGGCCCGGTTGACCATGGTCCTCAACCTGGCAAAACTGCGACCCGGTGACTGTGTTCCACAACTGGACCTGAACTGGACCAGGTGACTCTGGTCCCACTCAGGGTATCACCGTGCCGTAGTGACTGTGAACCGCACTTTGGCTTGACTTGAACCTTCTGACCCTGGTTGCCACCTGCGTCTGATTTCGAACTGTTGACTGTGGTTCTTTCAAGGGCCTCCCCTGTACCTGGTGATCCTGGTGCCCACCTGGGCCTCACCTGGACGTGGTGACTCTTGTCACCACCGGGGACTCACCTGGACCTGCTTACTGTGTTCCACATCTGGGCCTCAAGTAGTCCTGTTGACCATGATCCCCAAGCCGGCCTCACATGGACCTGTTGTCTCTGATCCCCAGCTGGGCCTCACGTGTAACTGGTAACTCTGGTCCCCACCTGGGTCTCACCTGGACCTAGTGACTCTGGTCCCCACCTGGACCTCACCTGGATCTGGTGACTCTGGTCCTCAGTTTGGCCTCACCTGGACCTGGTGTCTCTCTTCCCCACTTTGACCTATCTCAGAACTGCTGAATCTTGCCCCACCTAGGCCGCACCCAGACCTGGTGACTCTTGTCCCCAGCATTGCCTCAATTCGACCTGATGAATCTGGTCCTCACGTGGGCCTCACATGGACCTGGGACTCAGCTGGTTGAGTGGCTCTGGTTCCCACAAGGGGCTCACCTGATATTACTGACTGTGGTCTTATTCTATGCCTCACCAGGACCTAGTGATTCTGTTCCCCATCTGGGCCTGCATGGCCCTAGTGACTGTGGTCCTCACCCAGGAACCATTGGGACCTGGATACTCTATTCCACACCTGGGCCTCACTTTGACCAGGGACCTTTTGTCCCATTCTGGGCCGCAAATTAAACTGGTTACTCTGGTTCCCCCTCTGGTCCTCACCCTTACCTGGTGACTCTGGTCACCCCTTGGGCTTCACTTGGGCCTGGTGAATCTGGACCTTAGCTGGTCCGCTCCTGGATCTGGTGACTGGTCGCCACCTGGCCCTCACCTGGACTAGGTGAACCCTGGTGCCAACAGCGCCTCACCTGGACCTTGTAACTGTGGTCCCACGTGGACCTCACCTCGATCTGGTGGCTCTGGTTCCCATATGGGGCTCTCCTGGACCTGGTTCCTGTGGTCTCCATCTGGCCTCACCTGGAACACAATGACTCTGATCCATATTTGTGCCTCTCATGGACCTGTTGACTCTGGTCCTTACCTGGGCATCATTGGAACCCGGATACTCTCTTATATAACTGGGCCTCACCTAGACCTGATGAATGTGGTCCCACCTGTGCCTCACCTGGATGAGGTCACTGGTTCCCACAGGGACCTCACCTGTACCTGGTGACTCAGGTCCTCAAATGGGCATCATGGGACCTGGTTTCTCAGCTCCACATCGGGGACTCACCTGGACCTAGTGATTCTCGTCCCCGTCTGGGCCTCACCCTGACGTGGTGCTCTGGTCCACACCTGGATATCACCAGAACCGGGTGACTCTGGTCCCCCTCTGGGACTCACCGGGAGCTGGTGACACTGGTCCTCAATGGGCCTCAAAAGGACCTGGTGAATCTACTCCTCACTTAGGCCTCATCTGGACCTTGTGACTCTTTTCCCACCTGGCATCAATGGAACATGGTTACTCTGTTCCCCAACTGGGCCTCACTTGGACATGATAAATTTGCTGCACACTTTGGCCTCAAATGGTCCTGATGACTCTGGTCCCCCCACGTAAGCCACAAACTGCACCTGGTGACTGTGGTCCCCACCTGGGTCTCACCTGGACCTGGTGACTCTCGTTCCCACATGAACCACACCTGGACCTGGTGACTGTGGTATTCTTGTAGACTCACATTTACCTGGTGACTCCGGTCCCCACTAGGGCCTCACCTGGATCTGGTGACTCTGGCCTGCAGCTTGGCGTCACCTGGACCTGGTGAGTGGGGTTGCCACCTGGGCCTAACCCATAACTGGTGACTAATTCCCCACGTGGGCCTCTTGAACCTGGTGAATCTGGTCCTTACCTGGTCCTCTCCCAGACCCAGGGACTCTGCTCAACACCTGGGCCTCACCTGGACCTGGTGAATCTGGTCCCCATCTGGGCCTCACCCAGTCCTGGTGACTTTGTTCCCCACCTGGACCTGATTTCTGTGGACTCTTTCTTGGCCTCACCTGGAAGTGGTGACTCTGATCCTATCTGCGCTTCACCCAGATCTGGTCACTCTGGTCCTCACCTGTGGACCATTATGACCTGGATACTCTGCTCCACACCTGAGACTCACCTGGACATGATGACTCTGGATCCCCTCTATGCCTCACCCTGACATGGTGACGCTGGTCCCCTTCTGGATATCACCTAGACCAGGTTAACCTGGTTCCCCTCTAGGCCTCAACTTGACCTGGAGACTCTGGTCCTCAACTGGGCCTCACCAGGACCTAGTGAACATGCTCCCCACCTGCGCATCATCTGGACCTGGTGACTCTGGTTCTCCCTGGGCATCATCGGGACATGGTTACTCTATTCCCCACTGGGACTGACCTTATCCTGGTAACTCTGCTCCTGACTTTGGCCTCTTCTGTACCAGGTGACTCTGGCTCCACCTGGGCCTACCTGTAACTGGTGACTCTGATCCAAATCATGGCCTCAACAGACCTGGTGACTGTGGTTCCCATCGGGACCCCACCTGGTCCTCATGTCTCTGTTCTCACCTGGGCCTCACCAGGACCTGGTGTTTCTCGTACCCACCTGGGTAGCATCAGGATATGGTTACACTGTTCACTAACAGTGACCCAGCCAGACCTATTATCTCTGGTCTTCACCTCGCCACACATGGACATGGTGACACTGGTTACCACCTCGGTCTCACCTGGACATGGTGAGACTGATCCCCATCTGGGCCTCAATGTAACTGGTGATTCTCGTTCCCACATGGACATCATGTGGACCTGGTGGCTGCAGTGTTTCTAGCTTCTCATGCACCTCGTGGCTCTGGTCCCCACCAGGGCCTCACCGGGACCTGTTGAGTGTGGTTGCCACCTGCACCTCACCTGGACTTTGCTGATTCTTGTCTGCCCCTGAGACTACCCTGGATCTGGTGACTGTGGTCCCCACCTGGGCTTCACCTGGATTTGGGGACTCCGGTCCCCATCTGGGCCTCACCTGGCCCTGATGACCATGGTCCTCAACTGGGCACAATTGGGACCCGGTGACTGTGTTCCACAACTGGACCTCACCTGGACCAGGTGACTCTGGTCCCCCTCTGGGTCTCACCTTGCCCTAGTGACTGTGAATCCACCTTTGGCCTGACTTGGACCTGCTGACGCTGGTTGCCACCTGCCCCTGACCTCGAACTGTTGACTCTGGTTCTTTCAAGGGCCTCCCCTGTACCTGGTGATCCTGGTCCCCACCTTAGCCTCACCTGGACGTGGTGACTCTTGTCACCACCGGGGACTCACCTGGACCTGCTTACTGTGTTCCACACCTGGGTCTCAAGTAGACGTGTTGACCATGGTCCCCAAGGCGGCCCCACATGTACCTGTTGCCTCTGATCCCCACCGGGGCCTCACGTGTACCTGGTAACTCTGGCCCTCACCTGGGCCTCATCTGGACCTAGTGACTCTGGTCTCCACCTGGGCTTCACGTGGATCTGGTGACTCTGGTCCCCACCTGGACCTCACCTGGATCTAGTGACACTGGTCCTCAGTTTGCCCTCACCCAGACCTGGTGACTCTTGTCCCCAGCTATACCTCAATTCGACCTGATGAATCTGGTCCTCACGTGGGCCTCACATGGATCTGGGACTCAGCTTGTTAGAGTGGCTCTTGTTCCCACAAGGATCTCACCTGATACTGGTGACTGTGGTCTTATTGTATGCCTCACCAGGACCTAGTGATTCTGTTCCCCATATGGGCCTGCATGGCCCTAGTGACTCTGGTTCTGACCCAGGCATCATTGGGACGTGGATACTCTCTTATATACCTGGGCCTCACCTGAATCTGGTGACTCTGGCCTGCAGGTTGGCCTCACATGGACTTTGTTAGTGGGATGCCACGTGGGCCTTATGCATACCTGGTGACTCAGGTCCCCACGTGGGCCTCTTGGACCTGGTGAATCTGGTCCTTACCTGGTCTTCTCCCAGACCCGGGGAATCTGGTCACAACCTGGGCCTCACCTTGACCTGGTGAATCTGGCCCCCATCTGGGCCTAACCCAGTCCTGGTGACTATGTTCCCCACCTGGACCTGATTGCTCTGGACTCTTTCTTAGCCTCACCTGGAACTGGTGACTCTGATCCTATCTGTGCGTCACCCAGACCTGTTGACTCTGGTCCTCACCTGGGCATCATTGGTACCTGGTTACTCTGTTCCACACCTGAGCCTCACCTGGACATGATGTCTCTGGGACCTCTCTGGGTCTCACCCTGACCTGGTGATCTGATCCCCATCTGGATGTCACCTGGACCAGGTGATTCTGGTACCCCTCTAGGCCTCAACCAGATCTGGTGACTCTTTTCCTCAACTGGGCCTCACCTGGACCTAGTGAATATGCTCCATCTGGGCCTCATTTGGACCTGGTGACTCTGGTCACTCACTGGGCATCATTGGAAATGGTTCCACTGCATGGCCTGCTGGTTGGCCTCACCTGGACCTGGTAACTCTGGTCCCTACCTGGGCATCATCGGGACATGGTTCCTCTGCATGGCCTGCAGGTTCGCCTCATTTTGACCTGGTGAGTGGGGTTTCCCCTTGGGTCTTACCCATGCCTGGTGACACAGGTCCCCACGTGGGCCTCACTTGAACCTGGTGAATGTGGTCCTTACCTAGTCCTCACCCGGAACTG
The DNA here is from genome assembly GCF_011100685.1 of Canis lupus familiaris. Lineage (NCBI taxonomy): Eukaryota > Metazoa > Chordata > Mammalia > Carnivora > Canidae > Canis > Canis lupus. The sequence continues at coordinate 32,417 of NW_023330787.1, read as the reverse complement.
GTAAATCTGGTCACCACCTGGGCATCACCTAGTCCTGGTGACTTTGTTCCCCACCTGGACCTGATTGCTGTGGACACCTTCTCAGCCTCACCTGGAAGTGGTAATTCTGATCCTAACTGGGCCTCTTCCAGATCTGGTGACTCTGGTCCTCACCTGTGGACCATTATGACCTGGATACTCTGTTCCACACCTGAGCCTCACCTGGACATGATGACTCTGGATCCCCTCTGGGCGTCACCCTGACATGGTTACTCTGGTCCCCATCTGGATGTCACCTAACCAGGTGAATCTGGTACCCCTCTAGGCCACAACCAAGCCTGGTGACTCTAGTCCTCAACTGGGTCTGCCCGGGACCTAGTGAATATGCTCCCCAACTGCGCCTCAACTGGACATGATGACTCTGGTTCTACGTGGGCATCATCGGGACATGGTTACTCTATTCCCCACTGGGAGTGACCTGATCCTTGTAACACTGGTCTGACTTTGGCATTTTCTGTACCAGGTGACTCTGGCTCTACCTGGGCCTCACCTGTAACTGGTGACTCTTATCCTAAGCATGGCCTCACCTGACTTGGTGACTCTGTTCCCCATTAGGATGTAACCTGGACCAGGTGATTCTGGTACCCCTCTAGGCCTCAACCAGTTCTGGTGACTCTGGTCCTCAATTGGCTTCACCTGGACCTAGTGAATATGCTCCATCTGGGCCTCATTTGGACCTGGTGACTGTCGTCCCTACCTGGGCATCATCGGGACATGGTTCCGCACATGGCCTGCAGGTTGGCCTCACCTGGACCTGGTGAGTGGGATTGCCACCTGTGGCTAACCCATACCTGGTGACTCAGGTGCCCATGTGGGCCTCTTGGACCTGGTGAATCTGGTCCTTACCTCTTCTCCCAACCTGGGTACTCTGGTCATCACCTGGGCCTCACTTGGACAAGGTGAACTGGTCCCCATCTGGGCCTCACCCAGTCCTGGTTACTTTGTTCCCCACCTGGAACTGATTGCTGTGGACTCTTTCTTTGCCTCACCTGGAACTGGTGACTCTGATCCTATCTGCGCGTCACCCAGATCTGGTGACTCTGGTCCTCATCTGGGCATCATTGGTACCTGGTGACTCAGTTCCACCCCTGAACCTCACCTGGACATGATGACTCTGGAACCTCTCTGGGTCTCACCCTGTCCTGGTGACTCTGGTCCCCATCTGGATGTCACCTGGACCAGAGGATTCTGGTACCCCTCTGAGCCTCAACCAGATCTGGTGACTCTGGTCCTCTACTGGGCCTCACCTGGACCTAGTGAATATGCTCCATCTGGGCCTCATTTGGACCTGGTGACTCTGGTCCCTACCTGGGCATCATCGGGACATGGTTCCACTGCATGGCCTGCAGGTTGGCATCACCTGGACCTGGTAACTCTGGTTCCTACATGTACATCATCGGGACACGGTTCCTCTTCATGGCGCGAAGGATGGCCTCTCCTGGACCTGGTGAGTTTGGTTGCAACCTGTGCCTCACCCGTACCTGGGGACACAGGTCCCCGCTTGGGCCTCTTGGACCTGGTGAATCTGGTCCTTACCTGGTCGTCTCCCAGCCCCAGGGTCTCTGGTCACCACCTGGGAATCACCTGGACCTGGTGAATCTGGTCCTGACCAGGGCCTCACCCAGTCCTGGTGACTTTGTTCCCCACCTGGACCTGATTGCTGTGGACTCCTTCTTGGCCTCACCTGTAACTCGTGACTCTGATCATATCTGCGCGTCACCCAGACCTGGTGACTCTGGTCCTCACCTGGGCATCATTGGTACCCGGTGACTCTGTTCTACACCTGAGCCTCACCTGGACATGATGAATCTGAAACCTCTCTGGGCCTCACCCTTCCCTGGTGACTGTGGTCCCCACCTGGATGTCACCTGGACCAGGGGATTCTTGTACACCTCTCGGCCTCAACCAGATCTGGTGACTCTGGTCCTCAACTGGGCCTCACCTGAACCTAGTGAATATGCTCCATCCGGGCCTCATTTGGACCTGGTGACCCTGGTCACTACCTGAGCATCATTGGGACATGGTTTCACTGCATGGCCTGCAGGTTGGACTCACCTGGACCTGGTAACTCTGGTCCCTACCTGGGCATCATCGGGACATGGTTCCACTGCATGGCCTGCAGGTTGGCCTCACCTGGTCCTGGTAACTCTGGTCCCTACCTGGGCATCATCTGGACACGGACACTTGGACATGATGTCTCTGGAACCTCTCTGGGCCTCACCCTGACCTGGTGACTCTGGTCCCCATCTCGTTGTCACCTGAACCAGGTGATTCTGGTACCCCTATAGGGCTCAACCAGATCTGGTGACTCTGGTCCTCAACTGGGCCTCACCTAGACCTAGTGAATATGCTCCATCTGGGCCTCATCTGGACATGGTGATTCTGATCCCTACCTCGGCATTACCGGGACATGGTTCCACTGCATGGCCTGCAGGTGTGCCTCACCTGGACCTGATAACTCTAGACCCCACCTGGGCATCATCAGGACATGGTTCCTCGGCATGGCCTGCGGGTTTGCCTCACTTGGACCTAGTGAGTGGGGTTTTCACCTGAGACTCACCCATGCCTGGTGACACAGGTCCCAACGTGGGCCTCACGTGGACCTGGTGAATCAGGTGCTTCCCTTGTCCTCACCCGGAACTGGTATCTCTGGTCATCACCTGGGAATCACCTGGACATTGTGATTCTGGTCCCCATTGGGCCTCATCCAGTCCTGGTGACTTTTTTCCCCACCTGGACCTGATTGCTGTGTACTCCTTATGGCCCTCACCTGGAGCTAGTGACTCTGATCCTAACTGGGCCTCACCGAGATCTGGTGACTATGGTCCTCACCTATGGACCATTATGACCTGGATACTCTGTTCCACACCTGAGCCTCACCTGGACATGATGACTCTGGATCCCCTCTGGGCCTCAGCCTGACATGGTGACTCTGGTCCCCATCTGGATGTCACCTAGACCAGGTGAATCTGGTACCCCTCCAAGCCTCAACTAGACCTGGTGACTCTGGTCCTCAACTTGGCCTCACCGGGACCTAGTGAATATGCTCCCCACCTGCACCTCATCGGGAGCTGGTAACTCTGGTTCTACCTGGGCATCATCGGGACATGGTTACTATTCCACACTAGGACTGACCTGATCCTGGTAACTCTGGTCCTGACTTTGGCCTCTTCTGTACCAGGTGACTCTGGCTCCACCTGGTCCTCACCTGTAACTGGTGATTGTCGTTCCCACATGGACATGATGTGGACCTGGAGGCTGCAGTGTTTCTAGCTTCTCATGTACCTCGTGACTCTGGTCCCCACCAGGGCCTCACCGGGACCTGGTGAGTGTGGTTGCCACCTGCACCTCACCTGGACCTGGTGATTCTGGCCTGGACCTGAGACTACCCTGGATCTGGTGACTGTGGTCTCCACCTGGGCTTCACCTGGATTTGGAGACTCCGGTCCCCATCTGGGCGTCACCTGGCCCTGTTGACCATGGTACTCAACTGGGCAAAATTGGGACCTGGTGACTGTTCCACACCTGGACCTCAACTGGACAGGCGACTCTGGTCCCCCTCTGGGTCTCACCGTGCCATGGTGACTGTGAATCCAACTTTGGCCTGACTTGGACCTGCTGACCCTGGTTCCCACCTGCGACTGACGTCGTACTGTTGACTCTGGTACTTTCAAGGGCCTCCCCTGGACCTGGTGATCCTGGTCCCCACCTGGGCCTCACCTGGACGTGGTAACTTTTGTCACCACTGGTTACTCACCTAGACCTGGTTACTGTGTTCCACACCTGAGCCTCAAGTAGACCTGTTGACCATGGTCCCCAAGCCGTCTCACATGGACCTGTTGCCTCTGATCCCCACCGGGGCCTCTCGTGTACCTGGTAACTCTGGTCCTCACCTGGGCATCATTGGTCCTGGTGACTCTGTTCCATACCTGAGGCTCCCCTGGACATGATGTCTCTGGAACCTCTCTGGCTATCAACCTGACCTGGTGACTCTGGTCCCCATATGGATGTCACCTGGACCAGGGGATTATGGTACCCCTCTGGGCCTCAACCAGGTCTGGTGACTCTGGTCCTCAAATGGGCCTCACCTGGACCTAGTGAATATGCTCCGTCTGGGCCTCATTTGGACCTGGTGACTCTGGTCCCTACCTGGGCATCATCGGGACATGGTTCCACTGCATGACCTGCAGGTTGGCCTCACCTGGACCTGGTAACTCTGGTCCCTACCTGCATTATCGGGACATGGTTCCACTGCATGGCCTGTAGGTTGGCCTCACCTGGACCTGGTAACTCTCGTGCCTACCTGAGCATCTTTGGGACCTGTTTCCTCTACATAGCCTGCAGGTTGGTCTCACCTGGAACTGGTGAGTGGGTTTGTCACCTGGGCCTCACCCTTGCCTAGTGACACAGGTCCCCACTTGGGCCTCACTTGGACCTGGTGAATCTGGTCCTTACCTGGCGGTTACCCGGAACTGGTAACTCTGGTCACCACATGGGAATCACCTGGGCCTGGTGAATCTGGTCCCCATCTGGGCCTCACCCAGTCCTGTTGACTTTCTTCCCCACCTGGACCTGATTGCTGTGGACTCCTTCTTGGCTAACCTGGAACTGCTGACTCTGATGCTAACTGGGCCTCACCCAGATCTGGTGACTCTGGTCCTCACCTGTGGACCATTATGACCTGGATACTCTGTTCCACACCTGAGCCTCACCTGGATATGTTGACTCTGGATCCCCTCTGGGCCTCAGCCTGACTTGGGGACTCTGGACCCCATCTGGATGTCACCAGACCAGGTAAATCTGGTACCCCTCTAGGCCTCACCTAGACCTGGTGACTCAGGTCCTCAACTGGGCCTCAACAGGACCTAGTGAACATGCTCCCCACCTGCGCCACATCTGGGCCTGGTGACTCTGGTTCTACCTTGGCATCATCGGGACATGGTTACTCTATTCCCACTTGGAGTGACCTGATCCTGGTAACTCTGGTCCTGACTTTGGCCTCTTCTGTTCCAGGTGAGTCTGGCTCCACCTGGGCCTCACCTGTAACTGGTGACTCTGATCCTAAGCATGGCCTCACCTGACCTGGTGACTGTGGTTCCCATCGGGACCTCACCTGGACCTCATGTCTCTGGTCCCACTTAGGCCTCACCAGGATCTGGTGTCTCTGCCACCCACCTGGGTAGCATCAGGATATGGTTACACTGTTCACTAACAGTGGCCCAGCAGGACCTATTAACTCTGGTCTTCACCTGGGCCACACCTGGACATGGTGACACTTTTTCCCACGTGGGTCTCACCTGGACATGGTGAGCCGGATCCCCACCTGGTCCTCACCTGAAACTGGTGATTCTCTTTCCCACATGGAGATCATTTGGACCTGTTGGCTGCAGTGTTTCTAGCATCTTTTTTTTAATTTTTATTTATTTATGATAGTCACAGAGAGAGAGAGAGGACAGAGACACAGGCAGAGGGAGAAGCAGGCTCCATGCAACGTGAGCCCGAGGTGGGATTCGATCCCCGGTCTCCAGGATCGCGCCCTGGGCCAAAGGCAGGCGCCAAACCGCTGCGCCACCAAGGGATGCCATGTGTTTCTAGCTTCTCATGTACCTCGTGACTCGGGTCCCCACCAGTGCCTCACCGGGACCTGGTGAGTTTGGTTGCCACCTGCACCACAACTGGACCTGGTGATTCTGGTCTGCACCTGACACTACCCTGGATCTCGTGACTGTGGTCCCCACCTGGGCTTCACCTGGATTTCGGGACTCCGGTCCCCACCTCGGTCTCACCTGGTCCTGGGACCATGGTCCTCAACTGGACAAAATTGGGACCTGGAAACTGTGTTCCACAACTGGACTTCACCTGGACCATGTGACTATGCTCCCCCTCTGGGTCTCACCGTGTCCTAGTGACTGTGAATTCCACTTTGGCTTGACTTGGACCTGCTGACCCTGGTGGCCACCTGCGCCAGAACTCGAACTGTTGACTCTGGTTCTTTCAAGGGCCTCCCCTGTACCTGGTGATCCTGGTCCCACCTGGGCCTCACCTGGTCGTGGTGACCCTTGTAACCACGGGGGACTCACCTGGACCTGCTTACTGTGTTCCACATCTGGGTCTCAAGTGCACCTGTTGATCATGGTCCCCAAGCCGTCGTCACATGGACCTGTTGCCTCTGATCCCCACCGGATCCTCACGTGTACTTGGTAACTCTGGTCCTCACCTGGGCCTCATCTGCACCTAGTGACTCTGGTCCCCACCTGGGCTTCACCTGGATCTGGAGACTCTGGTCCCCACCTGGACTTTCCCTGGACCTGGTGACTGTGGTCCCACCCGGGCCTCTACTGGATGAGGTGACTGGTTCCCACAGGGACCTCACCTGGACCTGGTGACTCAGGTCCTCATATGGGCATCATGGTACCTGGTTTCTCAGTTCCACATCGGAGCCTCACCTGGACCTAGTGATTCTCGTCCCCCTCTGGGCCTTAACCTGACGTGGTGACTCTGGTCACCCCTGGTTATCACCAGAACCGGGTGACTCTGGTCCCCCTCTGGGACTCTCCCGGAGCTGGGGACACTGGTCCTCAGCTGGGCCTCAACAGGACCTGGTGAATCTACTCCTCACTTAGGCCTCGTCTGGACCTTGTGACTCTTTTCCCACCTGGCATCAATGGGACATGGTTACACTGTTGCCCACCTGGGCCTCTCCTGGACATGATAACTTTGCTCCACACTTTGGCCTTAACTGGTCCTGATGAATCTTGTCCCCCCACCTAGACCTCAATCTGGACCTGGTGAGTGTGGTCCCCACCTGGGTGTCACCTGGACCTGGTGACTCTCGTTCCCACTTGAAACACACCTGGCCCTGTTGACTGTGGTGTTCTTGTAGACTCACATTTACTTGTGACTCCGGTCCCCACTAGGGCCTCACCTGGATCTGGTGACTCTAACCTGCAGGTTGGCCTCACCTGGACCTGGTGAGTCGGGTTGCCACATGGGCCTCACCCATACGTGTTGACTCAGGTCCACACGTGGGCTTCTTGGACCTGGTGAATCTGGTCATTACCTGGTCCTCTCCCAGACTCGGGGACTCTGGTCAACACCTGGGCCTCACCTAGATCTGGTGAATCTGGTCCCCATCTGGGTCTCACCCAGTCCTGGTGACTTTGTTCCCCACCTGGACCTGATTGCTGTGGACTCTTTCTTGGCCTCACCTGGAACTGGTGACTCTGATCATATCTGCGCGTCACCAAGACCTGGTGACTCTGGTCCTCATCTGGGCATCATTGGTACATGGTGACTCTGTTCTACACCTGAGCCTCACCTGGACATGATGACTCTGGAACCTCTCTGAGCCTTACCCTTCTCTGGTGACACTGGTCCCCATCTGGATGTCACCTGGAACAGGGGATTCTCGTATCCCTCTAGGCCTCAACCAGATCTGGTGACTCTGGTCCTCAACTGGGCCTCACCTGGACCTAGTGAATATGCTCCATGTGGGCCTCATTTGGACCTGGTGACTCTGGTCCCTACCTGGGCATCATAGGGATATGGTTCCACTGCATGGCCTGCAGGTTGGCCTCACTTGGGCCTGGTAACTCTGGTCCCTACCTGGGCATCATCGGGACACGGTTCCTCTCCATCGCCTGCAGGTTGGCCTCACCTGGACCTGGTGAGTGGGGTTGCCAATTGTGCCTCACCCATACATGGTCACACAGGTCCCCAGCGTGGGCCTCAATTGGACCTGGTGAATCTGGTCCTTATCTGGTCCTTCCCAGAACTGGTAACTCTGGTCACCACTTGGGAATCACCTGGGTCTGGTGAAACTGGTCCCCATCTGGGCCTCACCCAGTCCTGGTGACTTTGTTCCCACATGGACCTGATTGCTGTGGACGCCTTCTTGGCCTCACCTGGAACTGGTGTCTCTGATCCTATCTGCGCGTCACCCAGACCTGGTGAATCTGGTCCTCAACTGGGCATCATTGGTACCTGGTGACTCTGTTCCACACCTGAGCCTCACTTGGACATGATGACTCTGGAACCTCTCTGGGCCTCACCCTGACCTGGTGACTCTGGTCCCCATCTCGATGTCACCTGAACCAGGTGATTCTGGTACCCTTATAGGGCTCAACCAGATCTGGTGATGCTGGTCCTCAACAGGGCCTCACCTAGATCTAGTGAATATGCTCCATCTGGGCCTCATTTGGACATGGTGATTCTGATCCCTACCTCGGCATTACCGGGACATGGTTCCACTGAATGGCCTGCAGGTGTGCCTCACCTGGACCTGATAACTCTAGACCCCACCTGGGCATCATCAGGACATGGTTCCTCGGCATGGCCTGCAGGTTGGCCTCACTTGGACCTAATGAGTGGGGTTGTCACCTGAGACTCACCCATGCCTGGTGACACAGGTTCCCACGTGGGCCTCACGTGGACCTGGTGAATCTGGTCCTTCCCTTGTCCTCACCCGGAACTGGTAACTCTGGTCATCACCTGGGAATCACCTGGATATTGTGATTCTGGTCCCCATTGGGCCTCACCCAATCCTGGTGACTTTGTTCCCACCTGGACCTGATTGCTGTGTACTCCTTCTTGGCCCTCACTTGGAACTAGTGACTCTGATCCTAACTGGGCCTCACCCAGATCTGGTGACTCTGGTCCTCACCTGTGGACCATTATGACCTGGATACTCTGTTCCAACGTGAGCCTCACCTGGACATGATGACTCTGGATCCCCTCTGGGCCTCAGCCTGACATGGTGACTCTGGTCCCCATCTGGATGTCACCTAGACCAGGTGAATCTGGTACCCCTCCAAGCCTCAACTAGACCTGGTGACTCGGTCCTCAACTTGGCCTAACCGGAACCTAGTGAATATGCTCCCACCTGCAACTCATCTGGCCCTGGTAACTCTGGTTCTACCTGGGCATCATCGGGACATGGTTACTCTGTTCCACACTGGGACTGACCTGATCCTGGTAACTCTGGTCCTGACTTTGGCCTCTTCTGTACCAGGTGACTCTGGCTCCACATGGGCCTCACCTGTAACTGGTGACTCTGATTCTAAGCATGGCCTCACCTGACCTGGTGACTGTGGTTCCATCGGATCTTACCTGGGCCTCGTGTCTCTGGTCCCACCTGGGCCACACCAGGACCTGGTGTCTCTGGTACCCACCTGGGTAGCATCAGGATATGGTTACATTGTTCACTAATAGTGACCCAGCCAGACCTATTAACTCCGGTCTTCACCTGGGCCACACCTGGACATGGTGACACTGGTTCCCATCTGGGTCTCACCTGGACATGGTGAGTCGGATCCCCACCTGGTCCTCACCTGTACCTGGTGATTCTCATTCCAGCATGGACATCATGTTCACCTGGTGGCTGCAGTGTTTCTAGCTTCTCATGTACCTAGTGACTCTGGTCCCCACCAGGGCCTCACCGGGACCTGGTGACTGTGGTTGCCACCTGCACCTCACCTGGACCTGGTGATTCTGGTCTGCACCTGAGACTACCCTGGATCTGGTGACTGTGGTTCCCTCCTGGGCTTCACCAGGATTTGGGGACTCTGGTCCCCATCTGGGCCTCACCTGGCCCTGTTGACCATGGTCCTCAACTGGGCAAAATTGGGACCCTGTGACTGTGTTCCACAACTGGACCTCACCTGGAACAGGTGACTCTGGTCCCCCTCTGGGTCTCACCGTGCCCTAGTGACTGTGAACCCCACTTTGGCCTGGCTACGACCTGCTGACCCTGGTTGCCAACTGCGCCTGACCTCGAACTGTTGACTCTGGTTCTTTCAAGGGCCTCCCCTGTACCTGGTGATCCTGGTGCCCACCTGGACCTCTCCTGGACTGTGGTGACTCTTGTCACCACCGGGGACTCACCTGGACCTGCTTACTGTGTTCCACACCTGGGCCTCAAGTACACCTCTTGACCATGGTCCCCAAGCCCGCCTAACATGGACCTGTTGCCTCTGATCCCCACCGGGGCCTCACGTGTACCTGGTAACTCTGGTCCTCACCTGGGCCTCATCTGCACCTAGAGACTCTGGTCCTCACCTGGACTTCACCTGGATCTGGTGAATCTGATCCCCACCTGGACTTTACCTGTTCTGGTGACTCTGGTCCCCAGCTGGACCTCTCCTGGACCTGGTGACTCTCTTTCCAACATGGATCTCAACTGGATCTGGTCACTCTGGTCCTCAGTTTGGTCTCAGCTGGACCTGGTGTCTCTCGTCCTCACTTTGACCTAACTCAGAACTGCTGAATCTTGCCCCACCTAGGCCGCACCCAGACCTGGTGACTCTTGTCCCCAGCTATACCTCAATTCGACCTGATGAATCTGGTCCTCACGTGGGCCTCACATGGACCTGGGACTCAGCTGGATGGAGTGGCTCTGGTTCCCACAAGGGGCTCACCTGATACTGGTGACTGTGTTCTTATTCTATGCCTCCCCAGGACCTAGTGATTCTGTTCCCCATCTGGGCTTGCATGGCCCTAGTGACTCTGGTCCTCACCCAGGCATCATTGGGACCTGGATACTCTATTCCACACCTGGGCCTCACTTTGACCAGGGACCTCTGGTCCCATTCTGGGCCTCAAACTAAACTGGTTACTCTGGTTCCCCCTCTGGGCCTCACCCTTACCTGGTGACTCTGGTCACCCCTTGGGCTTCACTTGGGCCTGGTGAATCTGGTCCTTAGCTGGTCCGCACCTGGATCTGGTGACAGGTCACCACGTGGACCTCACCTGGACTTGGTGAATCCTGTTGCCACCTGCGCCTCACCTGGACCTTGTGACTCTGGTCCCTCCTGGACCTCACCTGGATCTGGTGGCTCTGGTTCCCATATGGGACTCTATTGGACCTGGTTCCTGTGGTCTCCTATGGCCTCACCTGGAACACAATGACTCTGATCCATATTTGTGTCTCTCCTGGATCTTGACTCAGGTCCTTATCTGGGCATCATTGGGACCTGGATACTCTCTTATATACCTGGGCCTCACCTGGACCTTGAGACTGTGGTCCCACCTGGGCCTCACCTGGACGAGGTGACTGGTTGCCACAGGGACATCACCTGGACCTGGTGACTCAGGTCCTCATATGGGAATCATTCACCTGGTTTTCAGTTCCACATCGGGGCCTCAACTGGACCTAGTGATTTCGTCCAACTCTGGGCCTCACCCTGACCTGGTGACTCTGGTCCTCACCTGGATATCATCAGAACCGGGTGACTCTTGTCCCCCTCTGGGACTCACCCGGAGCTGGGGACACTGGTCCTCAACTGGATCTCAACAGTACTTGTTGAATCTACTCCTCACTTAGGCCTCGTCTGCACCTTGTGACTCTTTTCCCACCTGGCATCAATGGGACATGGTTACTCTGTTCCCCACCTGGGCCTCACCTGGACATGATACCTTGGCTCCACACTTTGGCCTCAACTGGTCCTGATGACACTGTTCCCCCCACCTAGGCCTCAATCTGGACATGGTGACTGTCGCCACCTGGGTCTCACCTGGACCTAGTGACTCTCATTCCCTCATGACCCACACCTGGACCTGGTGACTGTGGTGTTCTTGTAGACTCACATTTACCTGGTGACTCCGGTCCCCACTAGGGCCTCAACTGGATCTGGTGACTCTGGCCTGCAGGATGGCCCCACCTGGACATGGTGAGTGGGCTGCCACTCCATTCCTGGTGACTCAGGTCCCCAGGTGGACCTCTTGGACCTGGTGAATCTGGTCCTTACCTGGTCCTTCCCGGAACTGGTAACTCTGGTCACCACTTGGGCCTCACCTGGACCTGGTGAATCTGGTACCCATCTAGTCCTCACCCAGTCCTGGTTACTTTGTTCCCCACCTGGACATGATTGCTGTGGACTCTTTCTTGGCCTCACCTGGAACTGGTGACTCTGATCCTATCTGCGTGTCACCTAGACGTGGTGACTCTGGTCCTCACCTGGACATGATTGGTACCTGGTGACTATGTTCCACACGCTGACCCTCACCTGGACACGATGACTATGGAACCACTCTGGGCCTCACCCTAACCTGCTGACTCTGGTCTCCATCTGGATGCCACTTGGACCAGGTGATTCTGGTACCCCTCTAGTCCTCAACGAGATCTGGTGCCTCTGGTCCTGAACTGGGCCTCACCTGGACCTAGTGAATATGCTCTATCTGGGCCTTACCTGGACCTGGTAAGTCTGGTGCCTACCTGGGCATCATCGGGACATGGTTCCACTGCATGGCTGCAGGTTGGCCTCACCTGGACCTGGTAAATCCAGTCCCTACCTGGGCATCATCGTGACACCGTTCCTCTGCATGGCCTGCAGGTTGGCCTCACCTGGACCTGGTGAGTGGGGTTGCCACCTGTGCCTCACCCATACCTGGTGACACAGGTCCCCACGTGGGCCTCACTTGGACCTGGTGAATATGGTCCTTACTTGGTCCTCACCCGGAACTGGTAACTCTGGTCATCATCAGGGAATCTCCTGGACCTTGTGAATCTGGTCCCCATCTGGGCCTCACCCAGTCCTGGTGACTTTGTTCCCCACCTGGACCTGATTGCTGTGAAATCCTTATTGTCCTCACCTGGAACTGTTGCCTCTGATCCTAACTGGGCCTCACCCAGATCTGGTGACTCTGGTCCTCACCTGTGGACCATTATGACCTGGATACTCTGTTCCACACCTGAGCCTCACCTGGTCATGATGACTCTGGATCCCCTCTGGGCCTCAGCCTGACATGGTGACTCTGGTCCCCATCTGGATATCACCAATACCAGGTGAATCTGGTACCCCTCTATGCCTCAACTAGACCTGGTGATTCTGGTCCTCAACTGGGCCTCAACGGGACCTAGTGAACATGCTCCCCACCTGCGCCTCATCTGGACCTGGTGACTCTGGTTCTACCTGGGCATCATCGGGACATGGTTACTTTATTCCCCGCTGGGACTGACCTGATCCTGGTAACTCTAGTCCTGACTTTGACCTCTTCTGTACCAGGTGACTCTGACTCAACCTGGGCCTCACCTGTAACTGGTGACTCTGACCTAAGCATGGCCTCACCTGATCTGGTACTGTGGTTCCCATCGGGACCTCACCTGAACCTCATGTCTCTTGTCCCACCTGGGCTTCACCAGGCCCTGGTGTCTCTGGTCCCCACCTGGGTAGCATCAGGATATGGTTACACTGTTCACTAACAGTGACCCACCCGGACCTATTAACTGTGGTCTTCACCTGGGGAACACCTGGACATGGTGACACTGGTTCCCACATGGGTCTCACCTGGACATGGTGAGTCTGATCCCCAACTGTGCCTCAATGTAACTGGTGATTCTCGTTCCCACATGGACATCATGTGGACCTGGTGGCTGCAGTGTTTCTAGCTTCTCATGCACCTCGTGGCTCTGGTCCCCACCAGGGCCTCACCGGGACCTGGTGAGTGTGGTTGCCACCTGCACCTCACCTGGACTTTGCTGATTCATGTCTGCCCCTGAGACTACCCTGGATCTGGTGACTGTGGTCCCCACCTGGGCTTCACCTGGATTTGGGGACTCCGGTCCCCATCTGGGCCTCATCTGGCCCTGATGACCATGGTCCTCAACTGGGCACAATTGGGACCCGGTGACTGTGTTCCACAACTGGACCTCACCTGCACCATGTGACTCTGGTCCCCCTCTGGGTCTCACCGTGCCCTAGTGACTGTGAATCCAACTTTGGCCTGACTTGGAACTGCTGACCCTGGTTGCCACCTGCGCCTGACCTCGAACTGTTGACTCTGGTTCGTTCAAGGGCCTTACCCTGTACCTGTGATCCTGGTCCCCACCTGGGCCTCACCTGGTACGTGGTGACTCTTGTCACCACCGGGGACTCACCTGGACCTGCTTACTGTGTTCCACATCTGGGCCATCAAGTAGACTTGTTGACCATGGTCCCCAAGCCGGCCTCACATGGACCTGTTGCCTCTGATCCCCACCGGGGCCTCACGTGTACCGGGTATCTCTGGTCCTAACCAGGGCCTCATCTGGACCCTGAGACTCTGGTCCCCACCTGGGCTTCACCTGATTCTGGTGACTCATGGTCCCCACCTGGACTTCACCTGGATCTGGTGACTCTGGTCCCAACTGGACCTCTCCTGGACCTGGTGACTCTCTTTCCAACATGGACCTCACCTGGATCTGGTGCCTCTGGTCCTCATTTTCGCCTCTCCTGGACCTGGTGTCTCTCATCCCCACTTTCAACCTAACTCAGAACTGCTGAATCATGCCCCACCTAGGCCGCACCCAGACCTGGTGACTCTTGTCCCCAGCTATGCCTCAATTCGACCTGATGAATCTTGTCCTCACGTGGGCCTCACATGGACGTGGGACTCAGCTGGATTGAGTGGCTCTGGTTCCCACAAGGGGCTCACCTGATTCTGGTGACTCTGGTCTTATTCTATGCCTCACCAGGACCTAGTGATTCTGTTCCCCATCTGCGCCTGCATGACCCTAGTGACTCTGGTCCTCACCCAGGCATCATTGGGAATCTGGATAACTCTATTCCACACCAGGGTGTCACTCTGACCAGGGACCTCTGGTCCCATTCTGGTCCTCAACTAAACTGGTTACTCTGGTTATCCCCTCTGGGCCTCACCCTTACCTGGTGACTCTGGTCACCCCTTGGGCTTCACTTGGGACTGGTGAATCTGGTCCTTAGCTGGTCCACACCTGGATCTGGTGACAGGTCGCCACCTGGGGCTCACCTGACTTGGTGAATCCTGTTGCCACCTGCACCTACCTGGACCTTGTGACTGTGGGTCCCACCTGGACCTCACCTGGATCTGGTGGCTCTGGTTCCCATATGGCGCTCTCCTGGTCCTGGTTCCTGTGGTCTCCATTCTGGCCTCACCTAGAACACAATGACTCTGATCCATATTTGGGCCTCTCCTGGACCTGTGGACTCTGGTCCTTACCTGGGCATCATTGGGACCTGGATACTCTCTATATAACTTGGGCCTCACCTGGACCTGGTGAGTGTGGTCCCACCTGGGCCTCACCTGGACGAGGTAACTGGTTCCCCAGGGACCTCACCTGGATCTGGTGACTCAGGTCCTCATATGGCTATCATTGGACCTGGTTTCTCATGTCCACATTGGGGCCTCACCTGGACCTAGGGATTCTCGTCCCCTCTGCGCCTCACCCTGACGTGGTGACTCTGGTCCCCACCTGGATATCACCAGAACCGGGTGACTCTGGTCCACCTCTGGACTCACCCGGAGCTGGGTACACTGGTCCTCAAATCGGCCTCACAGGACCTGTGAATCTACTCCTCACCTAGGCCTCGTCCGGACCTTGTGACTTCTTTTCCCAACTGGCAATCAATGGGACATGGTTACTCTGTTCCGCACCTAGGGCCTCTACTTGGACATGATAACTTTGGCTCAGACACTTTGGCCTCAACTGGCTCCTGATGAATCTGGTCCCCCTAACCGAGGCCTCAATCTGGACCTGGAGACTGTGGTCCCCCACGTGGGTCTCAGCCTGGACCTGGTGACTCTCGTTCCCACATGAACACACCTAGGACCTGATGACTGTGGATGTTACTTGTAGACTACACATTTACCTGGTGACTCCGGTCCCCACTAGGGCCTAACCTGGATCTGGTGACTCTGGCCTGCAGGTTGGCCTCACCTGGACTTGGTTACTGGGATGCCACCTGGGCCTCACACATACCTGGACTCAGGTCCCCACGTGGGCCACTTGGACCTGGTGATCTGGCCCTTACCAGGTCTTCTCCCAGACCCGGGGAATCTGGTCACAACCTGGGCCTCATGTGGACCTGGTGAATCTGGTCCCCATCTGGCCTAACCCAGTCCTGGTGACTATGTTCCCCACTGGAACTGATTGCTCTGCACTCCTTCTTGGCCTCACTTGGAACTGGTGACTCTGATCCTATCTGTGCGTCACCGAGACCTGGTGACTCTGGTCCTCACTGGGCATCATTGGTACCTGGTTACTCTGTTCCACACCTGAGCCTCACCTGGACATGATGTCTCTGGGACCTCTCTGGGCCTCACCCTGACCTGGTGATCTGGTCCCCATCTGGATGTCACCTGGACCAGGGGATTCTGGTACCCCTCTAGGCCTCAACCAGATCTGGTGACTCTTGTCCTCAACTGGGCCTCATCTGGACTTAGTGAATATGCTCCATCTGGCCTCATTTGGACCTGGTGACTCTGGTCACTCACTGGGCATCATCGGGAATGGTCCACTGCATGGCCTGCTGGTTTGCCTCACCTGGACCTGGTAACTCTGATCCCTACCTGGGCATTCATCAGGGACATGGTTCCTCAGCATTGGCCTGCAGGTAGGCCTCATCTTGACCTGGTGAGTGGAGTTCCCACCTGGGTCTTACCCATGCCTGGTTACACAGGTCCCCACGTGGGCCTCACTTGGACCTGGTGAATTTGGTCCTTACCTAGTCCTCACCCAGAACTGGTAAATCTGGTCACCACCTGGGAATCACCTAGACCTGGTGACTTTGTTCCCCACCTGGACCTGATTGCTGTGGACACCTTCTTGGGCCTCACCTGGAAGTGGTAACTCTGATCCTAACTGGGCCTTTTCCCAGATCTGGTGACTCTGGTCCTCACTGTGACAATTATGACCTGGATACTCTGTTCCACACCTGAGCCTCCCCTGGACATGATGACTCTGGATCCCCTCTGGGCCTCACCCTGACATGGTTACTCTGGTCCCCACTGGATGTCACCTAGACCAGTGAATCTGTAACCCTCTGTGCCTCAACCAGATCTGGTGACTCTGGTCCTCACTGGGCCTCACCTGGACCTAGTGGAATATGCTCCATCTGGGCCTCATTTGAACCTGGGGACTCTGGTCCCTAGTGGGCAACATCGGACAGGGTCCAATAAGTGGTGCATGTGGCCTCTTCTTGACCTGGTAAACTCTGGTCCCTACCTGGGCCATCATCGGGACACGGTTCCTCTGCATGGCCTGCAGGGTTGGCGTCACCTGGACCTCGTACCTCTGGTCCCTACCGGGCATCATCGGACACGGTTCCTCTGCATGACCTGCAGGTTGGCCTTCCTGGACTGGAGAGTGGGCTTGCCACCTCCGCATACCTGGTGACACAGGCCCCTACGTGGGCCTGATTTGGACCTGGTGTATCTGGTAATTCTGGTCACCACCTGGGAATCACCTGGACCTGGTGAATCTGGTAACTCTGGTCACCACCTGGGAATCACTTGGACCTGGTGAATCTGTGTCCCCATCTGGGCCTCACCCAGTCCTCGTGAATTTTTTCCCCACCTGGACCTGATTGCTGTGGACTCCTCTCTTAGCCTCACCTGGAACGTTGACTGTGATCATAACTGGGCCCACCCAGATCTGTTGACTCTGGTTCTCACCTGTGGACCATTATGACCTGGATACTCTGTTCCACACCTGAGACTCACCTGGACATGATGACTCTGGATCCCCTCTGGGCCTCTCCCCTGACATGGTGACTCTGGTCCCCATCTGGAAGGCACCTAGTCCAGGTGAATCTGGTACCCCCTCTATGCCTCAACTAGACCTGGTGACTCTGGTCCTCTACTGGCCTCAACGGGACGTAGTGAATATGCTCCCCACCTGCGCCTCGATGGACCTGGTGACTCTGGTTCTACCTGGCATCATTGGGACATGGTTACTGTATTACCCACGGGACTGACCTGATCCTGGTAACTCTGGTCCTGACTTTGGCCTCTTCTGTACCAGGAGACTCTGGCTCCACCTGGGCCTCACCTGTACCTGGTGACTCTGATCCTAAGCATGGCCTCACCTGACCTGGTGACTGTGGTTCCCATCGGGACCTCACCTGGACCTCATGTCTCCGGTTACACCTGGGCCTCACCAGGACCTGGTGTCTCTGGTACCCACCTAGGTAGCATCAGGATATGGTTACACTGTTCACTAATAGTGACCCAGCCAGACCTATTAACTCTGGACTTCACCTGGGCCACACCTGGACATGGTGACACTGGTTCGAACCTGGGTCTCACCTGGACATGGTGAGTCGGATCCCCACCTGGTCCTCACGTGTAACTGGTGATTCTCATTCCAGCATGGACATCACGTGGACCTGGTGGCTGCAGTGTTTCTAGATTCTCATGTACCTCGTGACTCTGGTCCCCACCAGGGCCTCACCGGGACTTGGTGAGTGTAGTTGCCACCTGCACCTCGCCTGGACCTGGTGATTCTGGTCTGCACCTGATACTACCCTGGATCTGGTGACTGTGGTCTCCACCTGGGCTTCTCCTGGATTTGGGGACTCCGGTCCCCATCTGGGCCACACCTGGCCCTGTTGACCATGGTCCTCAACTGTGCAAAATTGGGACCCGGTGACTTTAGACCTCACCTGGACCATGTTACTCTGGTCCGCCTCCGGGTCTAACCTTGGACCTCACCTGGACCATGTGACTCTGGTCCGACTCCGGGTCTAACCGTGCCCTAATGACTCTGAAACCCACTTTGGCCTGACTTGGACCTGCTGACCTTGGTTGCCACCTGTGCCTGACCTCGAACTGTTGACTCTGGTTCATTCAACGGCCTCCCCTGTACCTGGTGATCCTGGTCCCCACCTGGGTCTCACCTGTACGTGGTGACTCTTGTCACCACCGGGGACTCACCTGGACCTGGTACTGTGTTCCACACATGGGCCTCAAGTAGACCTGTTGACCATGGTCCCCAAGCCGGCCTCACATGAACCTGTTGCCTCTGATCCCCACCGGGGCATCACGTGTACCTGGAAACTCTGGTCCTCACCTGGGCCTCATCTGGACCTAGTGACTCTGGTCCCCACCTGGGCTTCACTTGGATCTGGTGACTCTGTTCCCCACCGGGACTTAACCTGGATCTGGTGACTCTTGTACACACCTGGACCTCTCCTGGACCTGGTGACTCTCTTTCCAACATGGACCTCACCTGGATCTGGTGACTCTGGTCCTCAGTTTGGCCTCACATGGACCTGGTGTCTCTCGTCCCCACTTTGACTTAACTCAGAACTGCTGAATCTTGCCACACCTAGGCCGTACCCAGACCCAGTGACACTTGTCCCCAGCTATGCCTCAATTCGACCTGATGAATCTGGTCCTCACGTGGGACTCACATGGACCTGGGACTCAGCTGGATAGAGTGGCTCTGGTTCCCACAAGGGGCTCACCTGATATTGGTGACTTATTCACCAGTGGTCTTATTCTATGCCTCAACAGGACCTATTGCTTCTCTTCCCCATCTGGGCCTGCATGGCCCTAGTGACTCTGGTCCTCACCCAGGCATCATTGGGACCTGGATACTCTATTCCACACCTAGGCCTCACTTTGACCAGGGACCTCTGGTCCCATTCTGGGCCTCAAACTAAACTGGTTACTCTGGTTCCCACTCTGGGCCTCACTCTTACCTGGTGACTCTCGTAAAACCTTGGGCTTCACTTGGGCCCGGTGCATCTGGTCATTAGCTGGTCCGCAACTGGATCTGGTGACTGGTCGCCACCTGGGCCTCACCTGGACTTGGTGAATCCTGTTGACACCTGCGACTCAAGTGGACCTTGTGACTGTGGTCCAACCTGGACCTCACCTAGATCTGGTGGGTCTGGTTCCCATATGGGGCTCTCCTGGACCTGGTTCCTGTGGTCTCCATCTGGCCTCACCTGGAACACAATGACTCTGATCCATATTTGGGCCTCTTCTGGACCTGTAGACTCAGGTCCTTACCTGGGTATCATTGGGACCTGGAACTCTCTTATATACCTGGGCTTCACATGGACCTGGTGATTGTGGACCCACCTGGGCCTCACCTGGACGAGGTGACTGGTTCCCACAGGGACCTCACCTGGACCTGGTGACTCAGGTCCTCATATGGGCATCATGGGACCTGGTTTCTCAGTTCCATATCGGGGCCTCACCTGGACCTAGTGATTCTCGTCCCCCTCTGGGCCTCATCCTGACGTGGTGACTCTGGTCCCCACCTGGACATCACCAAAACCGGGTGACTCTGGGCCCCCTCTGGGACCCAAATGGACCTGGGGACACTGGTCCTCAAATGAGGCTCAACAGGACCTGGTGAATCTACTCCTCACTTAGACCTCGTCTGAACCTTGTGACTCTTTTCCCACCTGGCATCAATGGGACATGTTTACTCTGTTCCCCACCTGGGCGTCACCTGGACATGATAACTTTGCTCCACTCTTTGGCCTCAAATCTTCCTGATGACTCTGGTCCCCCCACCTAGGCCGCAATCTGGAACTGATGACTGTGGTCTCCACCGGGGTCTCACCTGGATCTGGTGACTGTCGTTCCCACATGAACCACACCTGGACCTGGTGACTGTGGTGTTCTTGTAGACTCACATTTACCTGGTGACACCGGTCCCCACTAGGGCCTCACCTGGTTCTGCTGACTGTGGCCTGTCGGTTGGCCTCATCTGGACCTGGTGAGTGGGGTTGCCACCTGAGGTTCACCCATACCTGGTGACTCAGGAACACACGTGGTCCTCCTTGACCTGGTGAATCTGGTCCTTACATGGTCCTCTCCCAGACCCAGGGACTCTGGTCACCACCTGGGCCTCACCTGGACCTGGTGAATCTCTTCTCCATCTGGGCCTCACCCAGTCTTGGTGACTTTGTTCCACACCTGGACCTGATTGCTTTGGACTCCTTCTTGGCCTCACCTGGAACTGGTGACTCTTATCCTCTGCACGTGACTCAGGCCTGGTGACTCTGGTCCTCACCTGGGCATCTTTGGTACCTGGTGACTCTGTTCCACACCTGAGCCTCACCTGTACATGTTGACTCTGGAACCACTCTGGGCGTCACCCTGACCTGGTGACTCTGGTCCTCATCTGGATGTCACCTGGACCAGGGGATTCTGGTACCCCTCTAGGCCTCAACCAGGTCTGGTTTCTCTTGTCCTCAACTGGGCCTCGGTTGGTCCTAGTGAATATGCTCCATCTTGGCCTCATTTGGACCTGGTTACTATGGTCCCTACCAGGGCATCATGGGGACCTATTTCTACTGCATGGCCTGCAGGTTGGCCTCACCTGGACCTGGTAACTCTGGTCCCTACCTTGGCATTATCGGGACCCTGTTGCTTTGCATGGCCTGCAGGTAGGCATCACCTGGAACTGGTGAGTGGGGTTGCCTCTTGGGCCTCACCCATACCTGGTGACACAGGCCCCTACGTGGGCCTCACTTGGACCTGGTGTATCTGGTAATTCTGCTCACCACCTGGGGATCACCTGGACCTGGTGAATCTGGTAACTCTGGTCACCACCTGGGAATCACCTGGACCTGGTGAATCTGTGTCCCCATCTGGGCCTCACCCAATCCCGGTGACTTTTTTCCCCACCTGGCCCTGATTGCTGTGGACTCCTTCTTAGCCTCACCTGGAACTGTTGACTCTGATCCTAACTGGGCCTCACCCAGATCTGTTGACTCTGGTCCTCACCTGTGGATCATTATGACCTGGATACTCTGTTCCACACCTGAGACTCACCTGGACATGATGACTCTGGATCCCCTCTGGTCCTCTCCCTGACATGGTGAATCTGGTCCCCATCTGGACGGCACCTAGACCAGGTGAATCTGGTACCCCTCTAGGCCTCAACTAGATCTGGTGACTCTGGGCCTCTACTGGGCCTCAACGGGACGTAGTGAATATGCTCCCCAACTTCGCCTCATCTGGACATGGTGACTCTGGCTCCACCTGGGCCTCACCTGTAACTGGTGACTCTGATCCAAAGCATGGCCTCTCCTGACCTGGTGACTGTGGTTCCCATCGGGACCTCACCTGGACCTCATGTCTCTGGTCCCACCTGGGCCTCACCAGGACCTGGTGTCTCTGGTACCCACCTCGGTAGCATCAGGATATGGTTACACTGTTCACTAACAGTGACCCAGCCGGACCTATTAACTCTGTTCTTCACCTGGGCCACACCTGGACATGGTGACACTCGTTCCCACCTGGGTCTCACCTGGAAATGGTGAGTCAGATACCCACCTGGTCCTAACCTATAACTGTTGATTCTTGTTCCCACATGGACATCATGTGGACCTGGTGGCTGCGGTGTTTCTAGTTTGTCATGTACCTTGTGACACTGGTCCCCACCAGGGCCTCACCGGGACCTGGTGAGTGTGGTTGCCACCTGCACCTCACCTGGACCTGGTGATTCTGGTCTGCACCTGAGACTACCCTGGATCTGGTGACTGTGGTCCCCACCTGGGCTTCACCTGGATTTGGGGACTCTCGTCCCCATGTGAGGATCACCAGGCCCTGTTGACCAAGGTCCTCAACTGGGCAAAATTGAGACGTGGTATCTGTGTTCCACAACTGGACCTCACCTGGACTACGTGACTCTGGTGCCCCTCTGGGTCTCAACATTCCCTAGTGACTGTGAACCCCACTTTCCCCTGACTTAGACCTGCTGACCCTGGTTGAAACCTGCGCCTGATCTCGAACTGTTGACTCTGGTTCTTTCAAGGGCCTCCCCTGTACCTGGTGATCGTGGTCCGAACCTGGGCCTCACCTGGACGTGGTGTCTCTTGTCACCATGGGGACTCACCTGGACCTGCTTACTGTGTTCCACACCTGGGCCTCAAGTAGACCTGTTGACCATGGTCCCCAAGCGGCCTCACATGGACCTGTTGCCTCTGATCCCCACCGGGGCCTCACGTGTACCTTGTAACTCTCATCCTCACCTGGGCCTCATCTGGACCTAGAGACTCTGGTCCCCACCTGGGCTTCACCTGGATCTGGAGACTCTGGTCCCCATCTGGACTTCACATGGATCTGGTGACTCTGGTCCCAATCTGGACCTCTCCTGGACTTGGTGTCTCTCTTGCCCACTTTGACCTAACTCAGAACTGCTGAATCTTGCCCCACCTATTACGCACCCAGACCTAGTGACTCTTGTCCCTAGCTATTCCTCAATTCGACCTGATGAATCTGGTCCTCACGTGGACCTCACATTTACCTGGGATTCAGCTGGAAAGAGTGGCTCTGGTTCCCACTAGGGGCTCACCTGATACTGCTGAATGTGGTCTTATTCTATGCCTCACCAGAAACTAGTGATTCTGTTCCCCATCTGGGCCTGCATGTCCTTCGTGACTCTGGTCCTCACTGAGACATCATTGGGACCTGGATACTCTATTCCACACCTGGGCCTCACTTTTAACAGGAACCGCTGGTCCCATTCTGGGCCTCAAACTAAACTGGTTACTCTGGTTCCCCCTCTTAACCTCACCCTTACCTGGTGACTCTGGTCACCCCTTGGGCCTCCCCTGGGCCTGGTGACTCTGGCCTGCAGGTTGGCCTCACCTGGACTTGATTAGTGGGATGCCACCTGGGCCTCACCCATACCTGGTGACTCAGGTCCCCACATGGGCCTCTTGGACCTGGTGAATCTGGCCCTTACATGGACTTCTCCCAGACCCGGGGAATCTGGTCACAACATGGGCCTCACCTGGACCTGGTGAATCTGGTCCCCATCTGGGCCTAACCCAGTCCTGGTGACTATGTTCCCCAACTGGACCTGATTGCTCTGGACGCTTTCTTGCCCTCACCTTGAACTGGTGACTCTGATCCGATCTGTGCGTCACCCAGACCTGGTGACTCTCGTCCTCACCTGGGCATCATTGGTACCTGGTCACTCTGTTCCACACCTGAGCCTCACCTGGACATGATGTCTCTGGGACCTCTCTGGGCCTCACCCTGACCTGGTGATCTGGTCCCCTTCTGGATGTCACCTGGACCAGGTGATTCTGGAACCCCTCTAGGCCTCAACCAGATCTGGTGTCTCTTGTCCTCAAGTGGGCCTCACCTGGACCTAGTGAATATGCTCCATCTGGGCCTCATTTGGACCTGGTGACTCTGGTCACTCACTGGGCATCATCTGGAAATGGTTCCACTGCATGACCTGCTGGTTTGCCTCACCTGGACCTGGTAACTCTGGTCCCTACCTGGGCAACATCGGGACATCTTGACCTGGTGAGTGGGGTTCTCACCTGGATCTTACCCATGCCTGGTGACACAGGTCCCCACGTGGGCCTCACTTGGACCTGGTGAATGTGGTCCTTACCTAGTCCTCACCCGGAACTGGTAAATCTGGTCACCACCTGGGCATCACCTAACCTGGTGACTTTGTTCCCCACGTGGACCTGATTGCTCTGGACACCTTCTTGGCCTTACCTGGAAGTGGTAACTCTGATCCCAACTGGGCCTCTCTCAGATCTGGTGACTCTGGTCCTCACCTGGGCCTCATCTGGACCTAGTGACTCTGGTCCCCACCTGGGCTTCAACTGGATCTGTTGACTCTGGTCCCCACCTGGATTTCACCTGGAACTGGTGACTCTGGTCCATACCTGAACCTCTCCTGGACCTGGTGACTCACTTTCCAACATGGACCTCACTTGGATCTGGTGACTATGGTCCTCAGTTTGGCCTCACCTGGACCTGGTGTCTCTCGTCCCCACTTTGACCTAACTCAGAACTGCTGATCTTGCCCCACCTAGGCCGCACACAGACATGGTGACTCTTGTCCCCAGCTATGCCTCAATTCGACCTGATGAATCTGGTCCTCACGTGGGCCTCCATGGACCTGGGACTCAGCTGGATAGAGTGGCTCTGGTTCCCACAAGGGGCTCACCTGATACTGCTGACTGTGGTCTTATTCTATGCCTCACCAGGACCTAGTGATTCTGTTCCCCATCTGGGCCTGCATGGCCCTAGTAAATCTTTTCCTCACCCAGGCATCATTGGGATCTGGATACTCTATTCCACATCTGCGCCTCACTTTCACCAGGGACCTAGGGTCCCATTCTGGGCCTCAAACTAAACTGGTTATTCTGGTTCCCCCTCTGGGCGTCACCCCTACCTGGTGACTCTGGTCACCCCTTGGGCTTCACTTGGGCCTGGTGAATCTGGTCCTTAGCTGTTCCGCACCTGGATCTGGTGACCGGTCGCTACCTGGGCCTCACCTGGATTTCGTGAAATCTGTTGCCACCTGCGCCTCTTCTGGACCTAGTGACTGTGGTCCCACCCAGACATCACCTGGATCTGGTGGCTCTGGTTCCCATATGGGGCACTCCTGGACCTGGTTCCTGTGGTCTCCATCTGGCCTCACCTGGAACACAATGACTCTGTTCCATATTTGCCCTCTGCTGGACCTGTTGACTCTGGTACTTACCTGGGCATCATTGGGACCTGGGAACACTCTTATATACCTGGACCTCACCTGGACCTGGTGACTGTGGTCCCACCTGGGCCTCACCTGCATGAGGTGACTGGTTCCCACAGGGACCTCACCTGGATCTGGTGACTCAGGTCCTCATATGGACATTATGGGACCTGGTTTCTCAGTTCCCCATCGGGGCCTGCCCTGGACCTAGTGATTCTCGTCCCACTCTGGGCCTCACTCTGACGTGGTGACTCTGGTCCCCACCTGGATGTCACCAGAACCGGGTAACTCTGGTCCCCCTCTGGGACTCACCCGGAGCTGGGACACTGGCACTCAACTGGGCCTCAACAGGCCCTGGTGAATCTACTCCTCACTTAGGCCTCGTTTGGACCTTGTGACTCTTTTCCCACCTGGCATCAATGGGACTTGGTTACTCTCTTCCCCACCTGGGTTTCACCTCGTCATGATAACTTTGCTCCACACTTTGGCCTCAACTGCTCCTGATGACTCTCGTCCCCCCACCGAGGCCTCAATCTGGACCTGGTGACTGTGGTCCCCACCTGGGTCTCCCCTGGACCTGGTGACTCTCGTTCCCACATGAAACACACCTGGACCTGGTGACTGTTGTTTTCTTGTAGACTCACATTTACCTGGTGACACCGGACCCCACTAGGGCCTCACCTGGATTGGTGACTCTGGCTTGCAGGTTGGCCTCACCTGGACCTGGTGAGTGGGGTTGCCACCTGAGCTTCACCCATACCTGATGACTCAGGAACCCACGTGGTTCTCTTGGACCTGGTGAATCTGCTCCTTACATGGTCCACTCCCCGACCCGGGGATTCTGGTCACCTCCTGGGCCTCACCTGGACCTGGTGAATCTCTACCCCATCTGGGCCTCAACCAGTCCTGGTGAGTTTGTTCCCCACCAGGACCTGATTGCTTTGGACTCTTTCTTGGCCTCACCTGGAACTGGTGACTCTTATCCTCTCTGCGCGTGACTCAGGCATGGATACTCTGGTCCCCATCTGGATGTCTCCTGGACCAGGTGATTCTGGTACCCCTCTAGGTCTAAACCATATCTGGTGTCTGTGGTCCTCAGCTGGGGCCTCGTCTGGACCTAGTGAATATGCTCCATCTGGGCCTCATTTGGACCTGGTGACTCTCTTCCCTACCTGGGCATCATCGGGACAAGGTTCCACTGCATGGCCTTTAGGTTGGCCACACCTGGACCTGGTAACTGTGGTTCTAACTGGGCATTATGGGGACGTGGTTACTCTATTCCCAGTGGGACTGACCTGATCGTGGTAACTCTGGTCCTGACTTTGGCCTCTTCTGTGCCATGTGACTCTGGCTCCTCCTGGACTTCACCTGTAAGTGGTGACTCTGATCCTAAGCATGGCCTCACCTCACCTGGTGACTGTGGTTTCCATCGGTACCTCACCTGGACCTCATGTCTCTGGTCCCAACTGGGACTCACCAGGACTTGTATCTGGTACCCACCTGAGTAGCATCAGGATATGGTTACACTGTTCACCAACAGTGACGCGGCCGGACCTATTAACTCTCGTCTTCACCTGGTCCACACCTGGACATGGAGACACTGGTTCCCACCAGGGTCTCACCTGGACATGGTGACTCAGATCCCCACCTGCTCCTCACCTGTAACTTGTAATTCTCGTTCCCACATGGACATCATGTGGACCTGGTGGTTGCAGTGTTACTAGCGTCTCATGTACCTCGTGACTCTGGTCCCCACCAGGGCCTCACCGGGACTTGGTGAGTGTGGTTGCCACCTGCAACTCACCAGGACCTGGTGATTCTGGTCTCCACCTGAGACTACCCTGGATCTGGTGACTGTGGTCCCCACCTGGGCTTCACCTGAATTTGGGGACTCCGGTCCCCATCTGGGCCTAAACTGGCCCTGTTGACCATGGTCCTCAAGTGTGCAGAATTGGGACCCGGTGACTGTATTCCACAACTGGATCTCACCTGGACCAGGTGACTCTGGTCCCCCTCTGGGTCTCACTGGGCCCTAGTGACTGTGAACCCCACTTTGGCCTGACTTGGACTTGCTGACCCTGGTTGCCACCTGCGCCTGACCTCACACTGTTGACTCTGGTTCTCTCAAGGGCCTCCCCTGTACCTGGTGATCCTGGTCCCCAATTGGTCCTCAACTGGACGTGGTGACTCTTGTCACCACCGGGGACTCACCTGGACATGATTACTTTGTTCCACACCTGGGCCTGAGGTAGACCTGTTGACGAGGGTCCCCAAGCCGGCCTCACGTGGACCTTTTGGCTCTGATCCCCGCCGGGGGCTCACGTGTATCTGGTAACTCTGATCCTCACCTGGGTCTAATCAGGACCTAGTGACTCTGGTCCCCACCTGGGCTTCACCTGGATCTGGTGACTCTGGTCCCCACCTGTACCTCACCTGGATCTGGTGACTCTGGTCCCCACCTGGACCTCTCCTGGACCTGGTGACTCTCTTTCCAACATGGACCTCACCTGGATCTGGTGACTCTGGTCCTCTGTTTGGCCTCACTTGGACTGGTGTCTCTCGTCCCCACTTTACCTAACTCAGAACTGCTGAATCTTGCCCCACCTAGGCCGCACACAGACCTGGTGACTCTTGTCCCCAGCTATGCCTCAATTCAACCTGATGAATCTGGTCCTGACGTGGGGCTCACATGGACCTGGGACTCAGCTGGATAGAGTGGCTCTAGTTCCCACAAGGGGCACACCTGATACTGGTGATTGTGGTCTTATTCTATGCCTCACCAGGACCTAGTGATTCTGTTCCCCATCTGGGCCTGCATGGCCCTAGTGACTCTGGTCCTCACCCAGGCATCATTGGGACCTGGATACTCTATTCCTCATCTGGGCCTCACTTTGACCAGGGACCTCTGGTCCTATTCTGGGCCTCAACTAAAGTGGTTACTCTGGTTCCCCTCTGGGACTCACCCTTACCTGGTGACTCTGGTCACGCCTTGGGCTTCACTTGGGCCTGGTGAATCTGGTCCTTAGCTGGTCCGCATCTGGATCTGGTGACTGGTGGCCACCTGGGCCTCACCTGGACTTGGTGAATCCTGTTGCCACTGCGCCTCCCCTGGACCTTGTGACTGTGGTCCCAACTGGACCTCACCCGGATCTGTTGGCTCTGGTTCCCATAAGGGCTCTCCTGGACCTGGTTCCTGTGGTCTCCATCTGGCCTCACCTGGAACACAATGACTCTGATCCATATATGGTCCTCTCCTGGACCTGTTGACTCTGGTCCTTACCTGGGCATCACTGGGACCTGGATACTCTCTATATACCTGGGCCTCACCTGGCCCTGGTGACTGTGGTCCCACCTGGGCCTCTCCTGGACGAGGTGACTGGTTCCCACAGGGACCTCACCTGGACCTGGTGACTCAGGTCCTCATATGGGCATCATGGGACCAGGGTTCTCAGTTCCACATCGGGGGTCTCATCTGTACCTAGTGATTCTCGTCCCTCTCTGTGCCTCACCCTGATGTGGTGACTCTGGTCCCCACCTGGATGTCACCAGAAACCGGGTGACACTGGTCACCCTCTGGGAGTCACCCGGAGCTGGGGACAACTGGTCCTCAACTAGGCCTCAACAGGACCTGGTGAATCTACTCCTCACTAAGGCCTCGTCTGGACCTTGTGACTCTTTTCCCACCTGGCATCAATGGGACATGGTTACTCTTCCCACCTGTGCCTCACATGGACATGATAACTTTGCTCCACACTTTGGCCTCAACTGGTCCTGATGACTCTGGTCCCCCGACCTAGGCCTCAATCTGGACCTGGTGACTGTGGTCCCCACCTGGGTCTCACCTGGACCTGGTGACTCTCGTTCCCACATGAACCACACCAGGTCCTGGTGACTGTGTTGTTCTTGTAGAATCACTTTTAACTGGTGACTCCAGTCCCCACTAGGGCCTCACGTGAAACCGGGTGACTTGGCCTGCAGGTTGGCCTCACATGGACCTGGTTAGTGGGATGCCACTTGGGTCTCACCCATACTTGTGACTCACGTCTCCACCTGTGCCTCTTGGACCTGGTGAATCTGGTCCTTACCTTCTCCTCTCCCAGACCCGGGGACTCTGGTCACCACGTAGGCCTCACCTGGACCTGGTGATTCCGGTCCCCATCTGGGCCTCACTCAGTCCTGGTGACTTTGTTCCCCACCTTGACCTAATTGCTGTGGACTCTTTCATGGCCTTCACCTGGACCTGGTGACTCTGATCCCTATCTGCTTGTCACCCAGACCCTGTGATTCTGAGTCCCACACCTGGGCATCATTGGTACCTGGTGACTCTGTTCCACACCTGAGCCTCACCTGGACATGAGGCTCTGGACTCTCGAATCACTCTGGGCCTAACCCTGACCTGGTGACTCTGGTCTCCATCTGGATGTCACCCTGGACCAGGTGATTCTGGTACCCCTCTCCAGCCTCAACCAGTTCTGGTGACTCTGGTCCTCAACTGGGCCTCACCTGGACCTATTGAATATGCTCCATCTGGGCCTCCTTGGACCTGGTGACTCTGGTCCTACCTGGGCATCATCGGGATATGGATCCACTGCATGGCCTGTAGGTTGGCCCTCAGCTGGACCTGGTAACTCTGGTCCCTACCTGGGCATCATCGGGACAAACGGTTCCTCTGCATGGCTTCCAGGTTGGCCTTACCTGGACCTAGTGAGTGGGGGTTGCCACCCTGGGGGCTCACCCCTACCTGGTGACACAGGTCCCACGTGGGCCTCACTTGGACGTGGTGAATCTGGTCCTTACCTGGTCCGCACCCGGAACTCCTAACTCGGGTCACCACCTGGGATCACTTGAACCTGGTTAATCTGGTCCCCATCTGTTCCTCATACAGTCTGGTGACTTTGTCAACCCCCTGTACCTGATTGCTGTGGACTCCTTCTTGGCCTCACCTGGAACTGGTGACTCTAGCCTAACTGGGCCTCACCCGATCTGGTGACTCTGATCCTCACCTATGGACCATTAGGACCTGGATACTCTGTTCCACACTGAGCCTCACCTGGACATGATGACTCTGGATCCACTCTGGGCCTCACGTTGACATGATGACTCTTGTCCCCATCGGATGTCACCTAGACTAGGTGAATCTGGTATCCCTCTAGGACTCAACTTGACCTGGGTGAGTCTGGTCCTGAACTGGGCCTCACTGGGACCTATTGATCATGCTCCCCGGCTGCGCCTCATCTGGACCTGGTGACTCTGGTTCTACATGGGAATCACTGGGACCTGGATACTCTCTTATATACCTGGGCCTCACCTGGACCTGGTGACTGTGGTCCCACCTGGGCCTCACCTGGACGAGGTGACTGGTTCCCACAGGGACCTCACCTGGACCTGGTGACTCAGGTCCTCATATGGGCATCATGGGACCTGGTTTCAGTTCCACATCGGGGCCTCACCTGGTCCTAGTGATTCTCGTCCCCCTCTGGGCCTCACCCTGACGTGGTGACTCTGGTCCCCACCTGGATATCACCAGAACCGGTGACACTGGTCCCCCTCTGGGACTCTCCCGGAGCTGGGGACACTGGTCCTCAGGTGGGCCTCAAAAGGACCTGGTGAATCTACTCCTCACTTAGGCCTCGTCTGGACCTTGTGACTCTTTTCCCACCTGGCATCAATGGGACATGGTTACTCTTCCCATCTGGGCCTCACATGGACATGATAACTTTGCTCCACACTTTGGCCTCAACTCTCTGATGACTCTGTTCCCCCACCTAGGCCTCAATCTGACCTGGTGACTGTGGTCCCCACCTGGGTCTCACCTGAACCTGGTGACTCTCGTTCCCACATGAACCACACCTGGACCTGGTGACTGTGGTGTTCTTGTAGACTCACATTTACCTGGTGACACTGGTCCCGAGTAGGGCCTCACCTGGATCTGGTGACTCTGGCCTGCGGTTGGCCTCACCTTGACCTGGTGAGTGGAGTTGCCACCAGGGCCTCACACATAGCTGGTGACTCAATTCCCCTCGTGGGCCTCTTGGACTTGGTGAATCTGGTCCTTACCTGGTCCTGTCCCAGACCCAGGGACTCTGGTCAACACCTGGGCCTCACCTGGACCTGGTGAATCTGGTCCCCATCTGGGCCTCACCCAGTCCTCGGGACTTTGTTCACCACCAGGACCTGATTGCTGTGGACTCTTTCTTGGCCTCACCTGGAACTGGTGACTCTGATCCTATCTGCGGGTCACCCAGACCTGGTGACTGTAGTCCTCACCTGGGCATCATTGGTACCTGGGGACTCACCTGGACATGATGACTCTGGAACCATTCTGGGCCTCATCCAGACCTGGTGACTCTGGTCCTCATCTGGATGTCACCTGGACCAGGTGTTTCTTGTACCCCTCTAGGCCTCAACCATATCTGGTGTCTCTGGTCCTCAACTGGGCCTCACTGGGTCCTAGTGATCATGCTGCCCACCTGCGCCCCATCTGGACCTGGTGACTCTGTTTCTACCTGGGCATCATCGGGACATGGTTACTCTATTCCCCAGTGGGACTGACCTGATCCTGGTAACTCTGGTCCGGACTTTGGCCTCTTCTGTACCACGTGACTCTGGCTCCACCTGGGCCACACCTGTAACTGGTGACTCTGATCCTAAGCATGGCCTCACCTGACCTGGTGACTGTGGTTCCCATCGAGACCTCACCTGGACTTAATGTCTCTGGTCCCACCTGGGCCTCACCAGGACCTGGTGTCTCTGGTACCCACCTGGGTAGCATCAGGATATGGTTACACTGTACACTAACAGTGACCCAGCAGGACCTATTAACTCTGGTCTTCACATGGGCCACTCCTGCACATGGTGACACTGGTTCCCACCTGGGTCTCACTGGACATGGTGAGTCGTATCCCCACCTGGGCCTCACCTGTCACTGCTGATTCTCGTTCCCACATGGAATCATGTGGACTTGGTGGCTGCAGTGTTTCTAGCTTCTCATGTACCTCGTGACTATGGTCCCCACCAGGGCCTCACCGGGACCTGGTAAGTGTGGTTGCCACCTGCACCTCACCTGGACCTGGTGATTCTGGTCTGAACCTGAGACAAAACCTGGAGTTGGTGACTGTGGTCCCCACCTTGGCTTCACCTGGATTGGGGACTCCAGTCCCATCTGGGCCTC
>NW_023330786.1:0-61907 GCF_011100685.1 Canis lupus familiaris | reverse complement strand
GTGGGTATCTGTCATTTCTAATGGCTGAGTAATATTCCATTGTATACATAAACCACATCTTCTTTATCCATTCATCTTTCGATGGACACCGAGGCTCCTTCCACAGTTTGGGTATTGTGGACATTGCTGCTAGAAACATCAGGTTGCAGGTGTCCCGGCGTTTCATTGCTTCTGTATCTTTGGGGTAATATTGTATTATAATCAATTAATTAATTTTTGTTGTGTTGTTTATATATATACATTTATATATATAGTTTGTATTTTTATTAAGGTTTTATATGTTTGGTTGCTCCCACATTGGGTGCATAAATATTTATAGTGGTTAGATCTTCTTGTTGGATTGTCTCCTTTATTATCATATGGTGTCATATCCTTCTTTGTCTCTTGTTAATCTTTGTTTTAACATCTAGTTTATCTGATCTGAGTATTGCTACTCCAACTTTCTTCTGACATCCGTCTGTGTGATAAATATTTCTGCGTCACCCCACTTTCAATGTGCAGGTGTCTTCACATCTCAAATAAGTATGTTGTAGGTACTATAGAGTTGGATCTAGTTTGTTTGTTTTTGTCCATTCTGACACCCTATGTATTTTGATTTGAGCATTTAGTCCATTTACATTCAAAGTAATTATTCATAAATATTTATTTAGTGCCATTTTATTACTTGTTTTGTCATTGTTTCTGGAGATTTCTCTGGTCCTTTCTTGTCTTTGTTACTTTTAGTCTTTCCTTCCCGCTCAAGGAGAGCCCTCTAATATTTATTTTTTTTAATTGAAGTTTGACTTGCCCACATATAGTATAACACCCAGTGCTTATCCTGTCATGTGCCCCCCTCAGTGCCCATCACCCAGTCACCCCATCCCCCCCCTGCCCACCTCCATCTGCAACCCTTTGTTCATTTCCCAGGGTTAGAAGTCTCTCA
Organism: Canis lupus familiaris; assembly: GCF_011100685.1. Taxonomy (NCBI): domain Eukaryota; kingdom Metazoa; phylum Chordata; class Mammalia; order Carnivora; family Canidae; genus Canis; species Canis lupus. Next base: position 60,985 of record NW_023330786.1, on the reverse strand, counting down.
TGTTTTGCCACCCTCTCTAATTTTTCCCAGTCATTTTCTCTCCTTTCCCCTATAATTCCTTTCACTGTTTCTTTTATTCCCTGTATGAGTGAAACCATATAATGATTATCCTTCTCAAATTGACTTACTTCACTCAGCATAATACCCTCCAGTTCCATCCACATTGAAGCAAATGGTGAGCATTCTTCCTTTCTAATATTTTTTGAAGGGCTGTCTAGTAATCATGAACTCCTGTAGTTTTTGTTCTGTGTCCTTCTCAGCCTATTGATAGTGATATTATTAGCTTGGAATGCCTGAGGCACTCACCTGGGCCCCCACTACCTATGGCAAGTCCCCACAGACATTTTCCCATCGAGAGCCAATATTGTGGTTGGCATGGCCCTTGTGGCTCTTATTATTATTGGAAGATGTATCTCAGCAACAACTATCAAGGGACTTTGAAAAAAGAAATTTATTACTCAGAGATCTTGGAAGGCATATGGCATGCCCAAGAGCCATCAAGCAAGGTGTCAGATAGAGATTACAGACCTGGGTACTCTCCTTACTGAGATTGAGGGTAGGCTACCTAGGATTTCTTGGCTTTACTCTTTACTCATAAATTTAAAACAGAGCAGGAATTAGGGCACAAGAGGTGATAGCAGAGTTCCTTAAGTGGTCAATAATCTAGATTGCCAAGGACTTTCTAAAAAGGAAACTCAGATGGGACACCCTGGTTCCTTTTCTTATCTAGTTGTTTTAGCAGTAGTTGTATCATATAGCTGGCAATATGTTTATTCAAAATAGATGTCTTGGAAATGTATGCCTCAGCAATCAAAAGCTGATTTTCAGGCACTTACACTACAAAAACCTTGTTGAATCTTCTTTCAGAATGTATCTAGAATATTACCATTTTTACCATCCCCATAGCCTTGATCCAAGCCTACCCCATTTCTCACCTGTAGAACCACAGTGGCCCTAACAGTCTGGGTTCCCTGGAGGCTCCTCTAACTGAGTAGCCAGAGTTAACATGTCCTATCTCATCCCTCCCAGGTTCAGAATCCTCCATTACCTCACTCAGCACCAAAACCAAAGCCTGTATGACCAGACCAAACCTGGTCTTCTTCCTTGTGCTGCCTCCTTCCTTCCTCACCTCCTTGTTCTTCTCTTGGTTCTTCTAGAAGTTCACCTAGTCACTCACCTCCCTGCTCACCACACTACAGCCCCAGATGGTTTTTTCACCCTTCTTGAGCACCAGCCTTAGCCTTCCACTCAAAGCCTTTGCACTGACTGTTCCCTCTTCCTGGATGTTCCCTCCCCACACAACTGGGGCGTCCCTCTTTCCCTCTCCTCAGGCCCTTCTCCCACCTCACTGAGGACTTACTGAAAGTCACCCTGATCAAAATCCTGACTGCCTCCCCCAACAGCTTCTGATATACCCGCCCCTGTTTTTCTGATGTAACATACCACACATTATAGTTGTTTAATTAATGTAAACTCTAACCAGAATGGAAGTTACAGAAAGGCAGGGAATTTTGTTCACTACTCTAGCCCTAACACTCAGAACAGTGCCTGCCACAACTGGAAAGTACCAGTTAGGTTGGTGAATAAATGCACAGAAAGATGGATGGATGAATAAATGGAAATAAAACTTGACTTAATTAGTGGTTACACCATAATGACCACAAGATGGAGACATTCTTTAATATAAATTCATCCCTATTTTCCCTTCTGTTTGTTTCCCCATCCTGATAGTACTTCACTGCCTCTTTTACCTACACACATGCCTGGGTTTTACTCTCCGTGTGTGTGTGTGTGTGTGTGTGTGTGTGTGTGTGTGTGTGTTCTCTCTTTTGAATTTTGTGTCCCCTCTTGGCCACTTGTGTACTCCTCTGTCTACAGAGGCTCTGTTTGCAGGATGGAAGAAACAGGTTAGAACTGAAAGAGATACCTCATTTATTTTTGTTTAGCCTACTGAATTTTAAAAATTTCTTTAATAGATTTTTTGCATGTGTTTTAAATGGAAAAATAGCATGTTTGCATTTTGTATTCACGTATTTTTATGAAGCTAAATTGATTTACTTTTGGCTTCTGTGCCCTGTATAAAGTGCTGAGGTAGTGGGTCTGAATGAAATAACAGTACAAATCCAAAGATGTGCTTTTTCTTTTGGACCAAACTAGTTCCTTCTCATGTGGTTTCATCTTCAGAGGTGGCCAAGTCTTTCTTGGAGGAAAATGCTTCACTTCCCCGCTCAGGTAGCGCCTGGGGAGCTCAAGTCTCATTGACTTTTCCTCCTTAACACTGACTCAATGTCACATAGGCAATGGGTCTGCTATCATTTATGCAGAAACCTATTTGACATTTCCTTACCTGGGATGAAACCCTATAAATTATAACTCACTTCTTCTTCTTCCTCCTCCTCTTCCTCCTCCTTTTTTATAGTCTTCGTTTCTATTTCAATTCCAGTTAGTTAATATACAGTGTAATACGTGTTTCAGGAGTAGAATTTAGTGGTTCATCACTTACACAAGTACCCCATGCTCTTAATAACAAGTGCCCCCTTTAATACCCATCACCTATTTAACCCATCCCCACCTACCCACCTCCTTCCAGCAACCCTCAGTTTGTTCTTCATAGTTAACATTCATTTTTATGGTTTCCCTCTCTTTCCCCCCATGTTCATGTGTATTCTTTCTTAAGTTCCACATATAAGTGAAATCATAGTATTTGTCTTTATCTGACTTATTTCACTTAGCATAATAGGTTCTAGCTCCACCCATGCTGCTGCAGATAGCAAGATTTCACTCTATTTGATAGCTGAGTAATATTTTATATATATAATTATATATATTGCTGCTTCTTTATCCATTCATCTGTCAATGGACATTAAGGCTCTTTCCATAGTTTGGCTATTGTGGATGTTGCTGCTATAAACATTAGGGTGCATGTATCCCTTTGAATCAGTATTTTGTACACTTTCAGGAAATACCTGCTAGTGTAACTGGTGGGTCATAGGGTAGTTCTATTTTTAACTTCTTGAGGAACCTTTATACTGTTTTACAGAGTGGCTGCACCAGTTTGTATTCCCACCAACATTGTAAAAGGGTTTCCCTTTCCCCACACCTGTTGTTTCCTGTCTTGTTAATTTAAGCCATTCTGACATGTGAGGTACTATCTCATCATGGTTTTGATTTGTATTTCCCTGATGACGAGTGATGGTGAGGATCTTCTCATGTGTCTATTAATCATCTATATTTATTCTTTGGAAAAGTGTCTATTCGTGCCCTCTGCCCGTTTCTTAACTGGATTATTTATTTTTTGGGTGTTGAATTTGATAAATCATTTGCAGATTTGATACGAACCCTTTGTCAGATACGTCATTTACAAACATCTTCCCCCATTCTATAGGGTGCCTTTTAGTTTTGTTGACTGGTTCCTTCACTGTGCAGACACTTTTTATCCTGATGAAGTGTCAATTGTTCAGTTTTGATTTTGTTTCCCTTGCCTCCAGAGACCTGTCCACTAAGAAGTTTGCTAAGACCAAGGTCAATGAGTTTTCTGTTCTGTGTTCTTCTCTAGGATTTTAATGGTTTTCCTGTCTCACATTTATTTTTTATAAATTTATTTTTTATTGTGGTGTTCAATTTGCCAGCATATCGAATAACACCCAGTGCTCATCCCGTCAAGTGCCCACCTCAGTGCCTGTCACCTGTCTCCATTGTAGATCTTTCATCCATTTGAACTTATTTTGTGTATGGTGTAAGAAGTGGTTCAGTTCCATTCTTTTGCATGCAGCTGTCCAGTTCCCTCAACACCATTTGTTGAAGAGACCGTCTTTCTCCATTGGATATTCTTTCCGTGCTTTGTTGAAGATAGTTGACTATCAAGTTGTGGGTCAATTTTCGGAGTTCTCTATTCTGGTCCACTGTCTGTTTTGTGCCAGTACCATACTGTCTTGATGATCACAGCTTTGTAATACACTTGAATTCTGAATCTCAATGCCTCCAGCTTTGCTTTTCTTTTCAAGATCGTTTTGTCTATTCAGGGTCCTTTGTGGTTCCATAGGAATTTTAGGGTTATTTGTTCCAGCTCTGTTGAAAACATGCTGGTGATATTTTGATAGGGATTGCACTAAAGTGTGTAAATTACTGTGGATAGCATAAACATTTTAACAATGTTTGTTTTTACACTCCTTGAGCATGGAATGTTTTTCCATTCTTTGTGTCCTCTTCAATTTCTTTCATAAGTGTTCTGTAGTTTTCAGAATGCTGATGATCCCTAGGAATCTTATGTTCTTTCGGAGGCCCCTGACCTCATGGAATCTCTCTCCTGAGATGCAGATGCTGCTCCTATCCCCATATTCTTACCCACAGAAATAGTGATCAATTGGCTGCCACACCCATGAATGACTGCCGTGCTCTCTTGGAGGTATGACTGTTGCTTATTCCAGAAGAGAATGAAGTTCAGGAAAGAGTAGCAAAACAGGGAAATAATCATTAGAAAAATGAAAGGAAAATTGGGGAAAAGGGAAATGGGAAGGTAATGGGCATAGATGAGAAGGATTCAGAGGAAGAAAAAGAATAATGGGTTATGACCTATTAAGTATACACTGTGTATTGACACTGTGCCAACCACTTCATACGGGAGCAATAGTTGAAAAGTTTTTCTCAATGCCTAAAGTCATTTACTCTATAACCCTTTGCTATGGGTTGAGTTGTGTTCTGCCAAATTAATATGTTGGAGTTCTAGTCTTCAATACCTCAGAACTTTACTGTATTTGGAGACTAGCCTTTAGGATGAGGTCACTATAGTGGGCCCTGATCCAATCAGACTGATATCCTTATAATAGATGATTGGGACACAGACACTGCCTTAGTCCATCTGAACTGTTACAACCAGATAACACACAACCGATGGCTTATAAACAATGGAAATTTAATTTCTCACAGTTCTGGAGCCTGGAAGACCAAGACCAAGCTCCAGACTTGGACCAGCAGACTCAATGTCTGTTAAGGATTCTCTTCCAGGTTCATAGACAGCCATCTCATTGTGTCCTCACACAGTGGAAGGGGCAAGGGAGCTCTGTGGAGCCTCTTCTATAAGGGCACTGATGCTATTCATGAGGGTGGCAAGCTTTGAAAGTCCCCACTATCCAATACCATTGCTTGGGGGTAGGGTGCACAAACATCCAATATATAGCAGACACATGTAGAGGAAGGATCATGTGAAGACACAGGGAGAAGACAGCCCAAGAGAGAGACCTCAGAAGACAACAGTGTTGATGGCACCCTGGTCTCAAACTTCCAGCTTCCAAAACTGAGAAAGTAATTTTTTATTGCTTAAGCCACCTTGTTCATGTTACTTTGTTGTGGTAGTCCAAGCTGACTGATGTGTCCAGGACTTGGTTATTGGTTGAGAGGCAGGATGGCACAGAGAATAAAGTCCCAGATTGTAAATTGACAATTTGGGTTAGAGTCTCCATCCTGTTGCCACTTTTTCTTTGTAAAACGTATGTGGTGGTAACAGCAACACCAGCCCACTTGAGCTGATGTGACCTCCTTGGAGTTGAATCAGCACAGGATTTCCCATTATTACCCTAAGGGTTTCCTTATCAAAGGTCTCCTGTGTAGGCTCTATTTTGATTTACTGCCTTTCTGGGGACTTTGCTGTTTAACCATTTTTTAGCCTACCATTTCCCCAGTGGGAACTTCACTTTCATACACACTCCTTCCTCAAGCCCTGTCTCAGTTTACCACCTTTGTGTACCAGTTTTGACTCTACTTCCTTTTCCTCCCTGAATTTTCCTGCCCCTCTGATTATTTGTGCTTAGAATTCCGTGCAGTTACATGCAATCCTTTCATCATTCTCTGTGTATTAGCTCCTTATCCCTGAGGGAGAACCCTGTGTCTTTTGCAGTTTCCATCACTGTGCTGAGCACACAGTGAGAATATGCATAAAACGAGTCCTGGACATATAAACTCTGCACGCTGCCTGCTCAAAAGCCCAGGGAAGAGAAAATGGAGACATAGTCCCAAGGAGAAAGCCACAGTCTATGTAGATTTCAGGCTCAGATAAGCTTATAGAGTGCGAGGGCCCCAGCACGATACAGACAACAGATTGCTTCCCAGAAGGTCATCATTACGTGTGAGGTATTCTTTTCTTTTATGCAACTTACTGCACCCTGTAGGAAACTGAATTTGGAGAATCAAGAGATCCATATGAGCAGGTATCACGGTGTCCATTGTGTTCAGCACCATGAGGACATCATAGTTTGGATCCTGTAAGGGTTATTCCTGACCCCTGCTTCCTCATGGCATCACATGAAGAATGGTTGTGACTGCCCCTGACTTGTGGGACACAGCCTGAGATGCTATCTAATATTTCCTTACTTATTACTTGGGTTGAAGAAAGAATCCATTAGATGAATGAATAAGATTTTTTTAAAATATATTTAATTTATTTTTTTATTCATGAGAGACACAGAAAGAGAGAGAGAGAGAGGCAGAGACACAGGCAGAGGTAAAAGCAGGCTCCATGCAGGGATCCTGATGTAGGACTAGATCCCAGGATTCCAGGATCACTCCCTGCGCCAAACGCAGGTGCCAACCACTGAGCCACCCAGAGACCCCCCTTCAATAAGATTTTTTTTAACCTGAGTTACTAATAAAGATTACAAACATACTTAAGGAAATATCAGCAACTTAATTCTGCAATGTCTGGAGAATGTTGGGGAGGGGAGACATCAGAGGACTCCAACTTTTTCAGGTTTGTAGAATTATGAGCTTGGAAGTGTGCAAACTTCAAAGCAAGACTTTGAGCAAGAAGGGACCAGTCAAGATTGATGAGGTGATGAACATCAGTGGGGATCTCCATTGCTTTGTTCTGTACAGTTGGTACGGATTTTTATGTTATTCAATATACTTATATTCCTCAAGTTGAGGACAGTTTCAGTAGCACAACCCATGGCAAAAATCATAAATATTGGACTATCTGCCAAAAGAAAAATCCAAGAGTTAGTCTTCTCTCTTATCTTGTTTCCCCTCTTCACCCATGTCCTATCCTATCTGCCTCCCTTGGGGAAGAAAAGGGTACACAGAATGCCCCAGAATTCCCCTCTGCCTTCTGTGAAAGAAGCAAGAACCACAGCTCCATCTCTGTCCAGGGACCAAGCCTTAGTTCCCTTTGGGCCCGACATCTCAGTTTAGGATGAATCCCAAAGGGCCCCTGCTGTGTCAGATGCATAGCTGAGATTGGAGTCTGTACCTTCTGACGAGGCAAGAGATAGTTGGAAGAGAGGAAAAAGCCTGAGGTCAGAACTCATGTATTCACCTAAACAGCCCCTTGGTACCTGTTGTTTTCTATCTGAATGGCATCTGTGCATCTTATTACAAGTCCATACTTTTTTCCTCCTCAGGAAAATGGCAAGTCCTTCTGCAGATTTCAGAATCATATCATGCTTATTCATGGGGATTGGGTAATAGCAATAATGGTAGTGATGAAAAAAACCAGAACTGAGGTATCACCCTCTTTGTTGAAGAGGGTGATGGCCAATGACCCAAGTTCCCATTCGAGGAGATCATGATATGACATGTTCCCAAGTGTCAGACTTTCCTGTGGAAAGCAGTTGTGTTCTCTTCATCTTCCCTCTCCTCTCCTCGTCCTCTCCTCTCCCCCTTCTCTCTTCTGACAGATGGCTCCCTCCAAACTTTGGAGAGTGAACTAGGACTTGGCCCTGTATCAGCCTTTGCTGTACATAGTAGTTAGTCTCTAGGATGGCCTGCGATCTCTTAGTATTCATGTCCTTGTATACTCTTCTCCCATGTTGTATCAGAGTTGATCTGTGCAACCAACAGGATACAACAGAAGTGAAGAAATGTTCCTTCTGATATTTGATTACTTTGAAACTGTAGTATCTCCTTCCTCCCTCCCTCTTCTCCTCCTTTTCTCCCTCTGTCATCATTTGCCCTGAGAAATGCCAGTTAGTGCTCTTCCTCCCTCCCTCCATCTCTCTTATCTCTCTTCTCTCTTCTCTTCTCTTCTCTCTATCTCTCTCTCTCTCTCTCTCTCATCAGTTGCTGTGGGGGAATACATTATAAGGACATCCAGGCAGCCCACACAGAGACCCATGTAGAGAAGAACCAAGCCTGACAACTACATGGGTGATCTTGGAAGCAGGTCTTCCTGGTGACAGGCCCTGCTGACAGCTAGATTACAACTTCATGAGAAACTCAGCCAGAAGCACTTAGCTAGGCCACTTCCAAACTCCTGACCCTCAGATGCCATGAAATAATAAATGCTCATTGTTTTAAACTGCCAAGTTTTGGAGTAATGATTACACAGCAAAGATAACTAGCACAGATATATCCTTTGAGAAAATGAACACCAAGAATCCTGTGGAAATAGTTGTACCTATGCCAATAACTTCCACACGCTTTGTCTCTGTACCAGTGCAGGCAAGAAGAACTGGGTCGCAGGAAACATCATACACGTTGTAGCAGGCAGGACACTTAATGCCATTGGGTACTGAGGATTCCTGAGGCACTGAATGAAGAAAGAAAATTTTCATCTCAAAGAGTAAGCCATAAAAGGAGCTCAGAGAATTTATTATCCCCCAACCAAGATCATGCTTATTCCATGATTCCTCCACCCAAAATCAAAATTATTTAAAACTAGGATGGCATGGAGGGTGTGTGTGTGTGTGTGTGTGTGTGTGTGTGTGTGTGTGTGGAGGGGAGTAGGTATTAAGTGGAAAGATAGAGGATCTTATAGGAATTTGGTTTATTTGCTTCTTTCATGAATTGATCCTTTGCCCTGGCTGGAGAAAAATGCTTAGATGCCAGAAGGTAACTTGTGGTCTTAAAAAATACTGGTAAGAAATTTTATCATTTCAAGTTTCACATCTAAGTCTTTAATACATTTTTAGCTTATTTCTGTGAATGGCATAAAAAAGTGGTCTGGTTTCATGCTTTTGTATACATGTAGCTGCCCAGTTTTCCCAGCACATTTTTGGGAGAGACTGCCTTTTCCCCCATTGTATATTCTTCTCTCCTTTGCCATAGATAAATTGACCATACAAGCATGGGTTTATTTCTGCATTCTCTCTTCTGTTCCATTGATCTATGTGTCTGTTTTTGTGCCAGTACCATACTGTTTTGATCACTACAGCTCTGTAGTGTATCTTGAAATCTGGGATTGTGATACTTTGAGCTTTATTCCCTCAGGATTGCTTTGGCTACTCAGTCTTTTGTGGTGCAAATTTTACTTTTATTTTCTCTAGTTCTGTAAAAAATACTGTTGTATTTTGATAGGAATTGCATATCTGTAGATTGCTTGGGTAGTATGGACATTTTGACAATACTCGTTCTTCCAGTCCATAACCAAACATTGGAAGTAATTTCACATCATCTGTAGACACATTTTTCTTTATATATCTCCTTTAGCAAAGGAAATAAAACAAAAATAAACTACTGGGACTACACCAAAATAAAAAGCTTTTGCATAGCAAAGAAAATCACCAACAAAATAAAAAGGCAACCTACTGAATGAAGAAAGATATTTGCAAATTATATATATCTTTTAAATATATAATTAAATATATAAATAATATATAACTTATAAAAAATAAAATATATAAATAATATAAACACTAATAAAAATTATATATAAATAATATTCTAAATATATAAAGAGCTTATACAACTCAATACCAAAAAAGCCCCACGAATAATCCAATTAAAAAATGGGCATGGAGGGATCCCTGGGTGGCGCAGTGGTTTGGCGCCTGCCTTTGGCCCAGGGCGCGATCCTGGAGACCCGGGATCGAATCCCACTTCGGGCTCCCGGTGCATGGAGCCTGCTTCTCCCTCTGCCTATGTCTCTGCCTCTCTCTCTCTCTCACTGTGTGCCTATCATGAATAAATAAAAATTAAAAAAAATGGGCATGGAAAAAAAAAATGGGCATGGGACCTGAATAGACATTTTTCCAAGAAAGATATATAGATGGCCAACGGACACATAAAAAAAGATTCTCAACATCACTAATCATCAGGAAAATGCAAGTTCAAACTATAATGAGATATCACTTTATGCCTGTCAGAATGGCTAAAATAAAAAACATAGGAAATAACAATTATTTGTGAGGGTGCAGAGAAAATGGAATCTTTGTGTGCTGTTGGTAGGAATGCAAATTGGGGATAGCCACTGTGGAAAACAGTATGGAGGTTCCTCAAAAAAATAAAAATGGAAATTCCATATGATCCCATAATTTCATTACTGGGGTATTTACCCAAAGAAAATGAAAAACACTAATTTGAAAAGATATATGCACCCCTATGTTTATTGTAGAATTATTTGCAATAGCTGATATATGAAAAAACAACCCGGGTGTCCATGGACTGAAGAATGGATAAAGAACACGTGATATGTATGTGTGTGTGTGTGTATGAATAAATAAATTTATTTATTCATTAGAGACACAGAGAAAGAGAGGCAGAGATATAGGCAGAGGGAGAAGCAGGCTCCCTTCAGGGAGCCCAGTATGGGACTCAATCCTGGGACCCCAGGATCACAACCTGAGCCAAAATCAGATGCTTAAGCACTGAGCCACCCAGGCGTGTCTATACAAGAGGATATTACACAACCATAAAAACGGATGAGATCTTTCCATTTCAAATAACATGGATGGATTTAGAGCATAAATGCTAAGTGAAATAAGGCAGTCAAGGAAAAATAAATATCTATCATGTGATTTCACTCATATATAGAATTTTAAAAATGAAACAAATTAGCAAACAAAGGTTTTTAAAAAGGCAAACAAAAACCACTCTTAAATAGCATAAACTGATGGTTGCTAGCAGGTAGGTGGGTGGAAGATGGATTATATAGGTGAAAGAGATTAAGAGTACATTTATCTTGATGAGCCCCGAGCAATATATAGAATTGTTGAATCGCTGTATTGTACACCTGAAACTAATATAATACTGTATGTTAATTATACTTCAATAAAAAAATACTGTTGAGAGAGTTAAGAAATAAATAGGCAAGGACAAACACTTTTCAACTGGAATGGAAAAGCAAACAATTTAAACCTACAAACTCATACTTAGTGTAAATCCTGAGGACCCATCCCAGCCGCCCAGCTGCCATTCAGTCTTCCTTAAAAGAAGGGCTTGTGCCTATCCCTTCACAGGAAGGAAAGACAGTCAGTGAGGAAAATCAATAGGCAGCTCAGAAGCAGAGAGACAGGTCGTAGGAAGGTACTTAGAAGACAGACATAAGGGATCCCTGGGTGGCGCAGCGGTTTGGCGCCTGCCTTTGGCCCAGGGCGCAATCCTGGAGACCTAGGATCGAGTTCCATGTCGGGCTCCCGGTGCATGGAGCCTGCTTCTCCCTCTGCCTGTGTCTCTGCCTCTCTCTCTCTCTCTCTCTCTCTCTCTGTATGACTATCATAAATAAATAAATTTAAAAAAATTAAAAAAAAGACAGACATAAGACAATGGATTGGGATAAAGGATGGGAAGGGAGGGAGAGCAGAGATGTGTTGGCACTCACCTTGGAAGTCCCCTTGGTTATAGAGCTCATCTTGGCAGCACTGGTAGTTTTACCTGAATGTTTTATTATCTCCTAGTGTTGCTGAGAAGGTCCTTGGGACACACTTGCTTGAAGAACAACCTTCTCCTCAACATATTGTAAGAGCTTCCCTGTACAGAAGCAAACCCCAGAAGGAATTTCCCCTTTGAACCATAGAGAGAGCGATGCCCAAATGGGCTACCATTATTAAAGGATTCTGTGCTTCAAATCCTTTTGTCTTTAGTCTTTCCACTTCTCAAGGAGCCCTTCTGCATTGGTCCATGGAATAAACCAGTGGAGGGATGGTTTGTTAGCACTTGTTAGAATGGGAGTGTCATACTTCAATGAGGTGATGCAGAACAAGGATTGTCCAGTCTTTTTACCAGTGTCTCCCACCCTGCCTCCTCCCACCACCCCACACCCCCAGTCCTATCTGGGTAGAATTCAACATAAGAAAGTAGGGTAAAATAGAAGATGCACAGGAAAGCTCCAGCTGGCACCAACATCAGCACTTGTCTGATCTAATCTCTGATTCCTCAGATGAAGAATCTGAGGCTCAGAGAAATGCAAAACTTGGCTAAAGTTGACTGAGAGGTGATGTGGGTCTCCTAATTTTGTCTCGTGCCTGTTGCCTCCACCACCAACTGCTCTCAACATCAGGAGAACCACAGAAAGCTAGCTCTATCTGTTGCTGCCCTACCTCCCCAGTTCTTAGAGGAATAGCCAAGGGCTTGCTCGTGAAAAGAAACAGGGTCTGAGAGAATGTATTAGTATCTTCAGAGATTCACTGACACTCTGTTAGGGTAGAGTATACTTCCTTGTCTCACTGACAATAGACATGGTCATATGATTTGCTCTGAATACTAAAATGTGAGCAGAAATGTGTATTCTATGTTCCAGCAGAAGCTAGGGTATACTTGGAGTATGGTTCTCTCTATCTCTCTTCATTTTTTTATTGTGGTACAATGCATATAAGGTAAAAAAATACTATCTTAAAAATTTTTAAAGATTTTACTTATTTATTCATGAGACACACACACACACACACACACACACAGAGACAGGCAGAGATACAGGCAGAGGGAGAAGCAGGCTCCATGCAGGGAGTCCAATGTGGGGCTTGATACTGGGACTTCAGGATTATGCCCTGAGCCAAAGGCAGATGCTCAACAGCTGAGCCACCCAGGCGTCCCTATATTAAACATTTTTAATTGCACAGTTCAGTGGTGTTAATCTCCATGCTCTTTCTTCCCTCCACCATGACACCCAGCAATTCTTTAGAAAGCATCTTCTCCATCAACTTGAGTCCCAGGTTAATATGATTTAGAGTAGACATGCGGCTGACCCAGATGGTGTGAGCAAGAAATAAATCTTTAATTTTGTAGCTTCTGACACCTTGGAGTCACTTGGTATAGCAGCGGTACTTAGCCTCTTAGTACTTAGCAGTACTTAGCCTGGCTGATACCAGGATAACACATGGCTGTCATCTCTAACTTGCTGTCCACCCTGCTGGCTAAAGACCATGAAGTTTCCATGCAATAGCATCTGACTTACAACTAAGTAGAAGAAAGTGTTTCTAGCTTCTAAAATCTCAAGGTGAAGGATGCAGACCAAGAATAAAAACATCTGAAAGCAAGGGCAAATGTATACAACTGAACATGTGCTTTCATTGGCACAGGGCATGCTCAAATGGCCTGATCTTCTGCCTTGTTGAGAATGGATTTTCCTCGGATGTGAGTCTTTGAAACAGGGTGTCACAGCCAACTTTCTCATTCTAAAGAGAAAGATAGAAATGAAGAGAAGCCAGGGCAGAGGGAAACATTAGTTCTTCAGTCACTGACTATCATTTCAGGCAGGGAATTTTTATTACTGTCTACCCCTAAAAACACGTAGGAAGACACAGACCAAAGAGATGTGATGGTGTCAAGTTGTCCACCCCCAGCCTGGGGCCACCCAATGCTTGCACAATCCCTGGTAGCCTGCCACCCAAGAGTACAGGTTCTTTGAGTGACCAAGCCCTCTGGTCACTGGGCCTGACAAGGGACAGATGGTGTTTGTACTTCTTCCAAGGATAGACTATGTCATGCTTAGGCGGAGGAGGAAATAAAAGCTTCATAAACACACTCAAGCCCTCTTTATGGTATTCACTTATATACCTGGCAGATGTCCAACTCATCAAAATTCCACCCTTTTCTGAACATGTCAAATGGCCAAAGTTAGGTCGAAGTTTGAGAAGGCAGAGAAGGGTCTGGAAGTGATAGAATTGGGTTGAGCACAGGCAGTGTTCATGGTGGAACCCACCCTGGAGAAAGACAACCAGTTACTCATTTCCCCCTCAATTTCTGGCCCTTGATGTACTCACCAATATCTATCATATCCCTTCTAAGAACCTGGGCCTAAGGGAAGTATAAAAGCTTACAGTTTTTTTTTTACCTGGATTCTGGAGCCAGAGTGCCTAGGCTCAAAGCACCTAGAACAATGCTAGCATGACTAGATTTGAATAAAGTTTAGCTATAGCTGCTGCTATAATGCTCTCACTCGTCACTTTTCATAGAGCTTGTAATTCAAGAGCACAGATAGGCAGCATTTTTCTGAACCTGAGGCTTGGAAGATAAATGGGATTCAGGTAAGATTCATGTAAGCCTGTGAAAATCCCACTCCCTGAGGCCTAGAGGGAAAATGAAAAGGCAGTTGTCATGTGGAGAAACCACCAATACCAAGAATGAGGGTCCCAACCCTGAATCCCAGATTTTTGGTTATTTCAAGAGGTGGGGATGGAACTCCTCAAAAGCCAGTCTGGAGAGCTAAGAGTAAGGTGTCATCCTGAGGCCCACCACTGTTCATCTGAGACGTGGGCAAGTCAGAGTAAGGATGTACCGGCAGGTGGCCTGATAACAAGAAGTAGGGCTGCAGGTCCTGATGTGCAGGGCATTGTGCACAACATTGTGATGCTCAGACAATCTTGCCAGTAAACCAGGGGAGGTAAAGGTTATGTGCAGGTCTGGGTGGGATTCTTGGCCCAGCATAGGGATGCTTCCCTGAGACCACTGCTCAGTGAGAATCAAGACTCTACATCCAGCTGCCATGGGATCATGAAAGGAAATGACTATAAGAAAATGTCACCCTAACTACTTCTTACTACCAGCTTAAAGCACTCTTCCCCACTCACTAATTCACAGGACCAGAAGGTATTTTCTAACCCCATACGAACATGTAATGGGCAGAACATATAAGGGTGAATGAAAAAGAGTTAGGATGAAGATATGGAAGTTTTCCAGTTAACAAAATAAGCCTAGAAGTCAAAAACTAGAAAGTTTCATGTGAGGGCTATGAATGAAAGTTTGGACAGGGTGGTGTGTGTGTGAAGGTGTGCAGCAGGGAGGCATCTTGGGTTCAAATTATGAAGGTAACTGTCTTGGTTTCTTAGGACTACCATAACAGAGTGCCACCAACCAGGTAGCTTAAACAACAAAAATGTGTATTCTCACAGTTGTGGCATCTAAAAGTCTGAACATGGAGCCAGCAGGGTTGGCTCCTTCAGGAGGCTGTGGAGAAGATACTGTCCCATGCCTTTGTCCTGGCTTCTGGTGGCTGCAGCAATCTTTGTCACCCCTTGGCTTATAGACACATCACTCTGATCTCTGCCTCCATCTTCACATGGAGTTCCCTTGTGTGTCCCTCCTCTTTTTATAGGGATAGGGACACTAGCCGTATTAGGTTGGGGCCCACATTATTTCAGTATGACCTCATTTAACTGATAACATCAGCAATGACCCTATTTCCAAATAAGATCATATTCTCAGGTATCCAGGGCTTAGGACTTCAATATATCTCTTTTGGAGGTGCAATCAAAGTCATAACAGGAACAGAAGCCCTTGGATTCCCCCCTCTCAGTGCCCATTCCTTCTACCTGGGTCCCTCTAACTTTGTCCTTTCATGTGTCCATCCAAGTGGCTAGCACTGCTCTCCTCAGGGACACTCTTTACTGTCTGAAAGCGGTCCATCTGAGAGTGGAAATTGGGACAGCCACTATGGAAAACAGTAGGAAGGGTCCTCAAGAAACTATAAATAGATGCACTTCTGGATATATAACTTAATGAAACAAAATCACCACCCTGAATATGTCTACACCCCATATTCATCACAGCATTATTCACCATAGCTAACCAATGGTAACAACCTAAGTATCTATCAACAAATGAATGGATGAAGGAATACTATTTGGCCATAAAGAAAATCTTGCCATTTATGACAACATGGATAGACATTGGAGGAATTATGCTAGGTGAAATAAGTCAGAGAATGACGAACACTTATAATCTCACTTACATAATAATTGATAGAAACAGAATAGATTGGTGCTTACCAGAGATAGAGGGAGAGTGTGGGGGCATACTCCTTAGTTTTGTGATCTTGGGGCTAAATTTATCCTTTTCTTTGAAAAACTTGTCATGCCCTGTCTTCCATTTTAAGTACCATCTTTATGGATAATGATCATTACAAAGAATACATGTTTGTTGCAAAAAAACCCTCAGAATGTAGAAGTATAGAATAAAAAGTGGAAGTTACCTGCCTTCTGGTGGCTTCTACATCCTGTGATTGTTTTCTGAGTGAGGATGTTCCAGGGTGTAGTCTTCCTGAGGCAACAACTGTTCTTGTAAACTGTAGAGAGGTAGTTTAAGGAAGTGGGTTTTATGGATGAACATAAGATTCATCCCTAACTGGGTTCAAATTCCTACCCCTTCTGTTACTAGCTCTTCCAAAGTGGATGTTATTTCAGCTTTCCATGCCCCTCTTTATCTTTAAGCTACAAGATGATCATGGTAGTAGTCCCTATATCATGGAGTTGCTGTGAGAATTAAGTGATTTCACAAACATGGTAATTCTTGGCTACTTTTATTATTGTTTTGTATCTTCCTGCCTACTGGAGGTCTTTGAGCCAAGGAATAATGAGATAGTACAAGTTCAAGAATGTAAATTAACCAACGAAAAGCCCAATAAGGATAATAGCACTGTCTCTGAGGTGTGGATGGAAAACGTAAAAACAATTTTAAAAATTAATTTTCCAGCTTTATTGACATATAAATGACATGTAATATTGCATAAATGTAAAGAATATAACAGTTTAAAAATATTTTTATTTAAATTCCAGTAAACAGTGTACTGCATATTAATTTGAAATATATATATATATATACTGTGAAATTACTACAATAAATTTAATTACCATCCACACCTCACATGGTTACAAATTCTTTTTCTTGTGATGTGAACTTTTAAGGTTTACATTCTTATCACTTTCAAATATATAATATTGTTAACTATAGTCACCGGTGCTGTGCACTATATCCCCAGACCATTTCATAGGTTGCCTTTTAGTTTTGTTGATGATTCCTACACTGTGCAGAAGCATTTTGGTTTTGATACAGTCCGAATAGTTTTACTAGTTTCAGAGGCAGAGCTTAGTGATTCATCAGTTGCATATAACATCCAGTGCTCATTACATCAATGTGCCTGCCTTAATGTCCATCAACCCATTTACCTCATCCCCTCACTCCCCTCCCCTCCAGCAACCCTGTTTGTTTCCTAGTGTTAAGAGTCTCCCATGGTTTGCCTCCCTCTCAATTTCATCTTATTTTTCCTTCCTTTCCCCTATGTTCATCTGTCTTATTTCTTAAATTTTACGTATGTGTGAAATATTATGGTATCTGTCTTTCTCTGGACTGACTTTACTTCACTTAGCATCATACCCTCTAGTTCTAGTCACATCACTGCAAAATGGCAAGATTTCATTCTTTTGATGGTTTGGGTAATATTCCATATTATATCCATATATATTGCTTCTCCATTCACCTCTCAATGGGCATCTTGGCTCTTTCCATATTTTGGCTGTTGTACGCACTGCTGCCTATAAACATTGGACTGCTTGAGCTACTTTGAATAACTTGTTTGTATCCTTAGATAATCTACCTAATAGTACAATTACTGCGTGTAGATGGTTTTATTTTTCAGTTTTTGAGGAACTTCCATTCTGGTTTCCACAGAGGCTGCAAAAGTCTGCATTCTCACCAAGAGTGTAAAAGGGTTCCCTTTCTCCACATCCTTGCTAACATCAGTTGTTTTCTGTCTTGTTAATTTTTAGCCATTCTGACTGGTGTGAGGTGGCATCTCATTTTGGCTTTGATCTGTATTTCCCTGATGACAAGTCACGTGGAACATTTTCTCATGTGTCTGTTGGCCATGTGTATGTCTTATTTGGACAAACGTCTGTTCATGTCTTCTGTCCATTTCTCAACTGAATTTTTTGCTTGAGTTTGATAAGTTCTTTATCGATTTTGGATACTAGCCCTTGACCTGATAAGATCATTGCAAATATCTTCTCCCATTCCATAGTTGCCTTTTAGTTTTGTTTGGTTTTTTTTTCCTTTACTGTGCAAAAATTTTTATCCTGATGAGGTTTCAGTAGTTCACTTTGCTTTTGTTTCCCTTGTCTCCAGAGACATGTCTAGAAAGAAGTTCGCTGCGGCTGAGTTCAACAGATTGCTGCCTGTATGTATTCTCCACTAGGATTTTGATGGATTCCTGTCTCACATTGAGGTGGTTCGCCCATTTTGAGCTTATCTTTGTGTATGGTGTAAGAAAGTGGTCCAGTTTCATTCTTCTGCATGTGGCTGTATAATGTTCCTAACACCATTTTGTTGAAAAAATGTCTTTTTCCACTGGATGTTCTTTCCTGCTTTGTCAAAGATTAGTTGACCGTAGAGTTGATGGTCCATTTCTGGGTTCTCTATTCTGTCTCATCGATATATGTGTCTGTTTTGTATCAGAACCATACTGTCTGATGATCAGAGCTTTGTAATACGCTTGAAGTCCAGAATTTTTGCTGCCTCCAGCTTTGGTTTTCTTTTTCAACATTACTTTGGGGATTTGAGGTCTTTTCTGGTTTCATACAAATTTTAGGGTTGTTTCATAGATCAATGGAACAGAATAGAGAATCCAGAAGTGGAACCTCAACTTTATAGCCAAATAGTATTCGACAAAGGAGGAGAAGACTATCTATCCACTGGGAAAAAGACAGTCCTCTTCAATAAATGGTGCTGGGAAAATTGGACATCCACGTGCAGAAGAATGAAACTAGACCACTCTCTTGCACCATCCACAAAGATAAACTCAAAATGGGATGAAAGATCTTAATGTAAGACAAGATTCCATCAAAATCCTAGAGGAGAACACAGGCAACACCCTTTCTGAACTTGGCCACAGTAACTTCTTGCAAGATTAATCCATGAAGGCAAGAGAAACAAAAGCAAAAAATGAATTATTGGGACTTCATAAGATAAGAAGCTTTTGCACAGCAAAAAGATACCATCACAAAACTCAAGACAACCTACAGAATGGGAGAGGATATTTGCAAATGACATATCAGATAAAGGGCTAGTTTCCAAGATCTATAAAGAACTTCTTAAACTCAACAGCAAGAAACAATCCAATCATGAAATGGGCAAAAGACATGAAGAGAAATCTCACAGAGGAAGACATAGACGTGGCCAACAAGCACATGAGAAAATGCTCTCGCTCACTTGCCATCAGGGAACTACAATCAAAACAACCATGAGATCCCACCTCACACCAGTGAGAATGGGGAAAATTAACAAGCAGGAAACCACAAATGTTGGAGAGGATGTGGAGAAAGGGGGACCCTCCTGCACTGTTGGTGGGAATGTGAACTGGTGCAGCAACTCTGAAAACTGTGTGGAGGTTCCTCAAAGAGTTAAAAATAGATCTGCTCTATGGACCCAGCAATTGCACTGTTGGGATTTTCCCCAAAGATACAGATGCAATGAAATGCCGGGACACCTGCACCCCGATGTTTGTAGCAGCAATGTCCACAATACCCGCACTGTGGAAGGAGCCTCGGTGTCCATAGAAAGATGAATGGATAAGAAGATGTGGTTTATGTATACAATGGAATATTAATCAGCCATTAGAAATGACAAATACCCACCATTGGCTTCGACGTGGATGAACTGGAGAGTATTATGGCTGAGTGAAATAGTCAATTGGAGAAGGACAAACATTATATGATCTCATTCATTTGGGGAACGATAAAAAATAGTGAAAGGGAATAAAGGAGAAAGGAGAAAAAATGAGTGGGAAATATCAGAAAGGGAGACAGAACATGAAAGACTCCTAACTCTGGGAAACGAACTAGGGGTGGTAGAAGCAGAGGAGGGTGGGGGGTGGGGGTGATGGGCACTGAGGTGGGCACTTGACGGGATGAGCACCGGGTGTTATTCTATATGTTTGGCAAATTGAACACCAATAAAAGATAAAATTTATTTTAAAAAAATTTTAGGAGTTGTTGGTTCCAGCTCTGTAAAAAATGCTAATGCTGGCAGCCCAGGTGGCTCAGCGGTTTAGCGCCACCTTCAGCCCAGGGCCGGATCCTGGAGATTCGGGATCCAGTCCCACGTTGGGCTCTCTGCATGGAGCCTGCTTCTCCCTCAGCCTGTGTCTCTGCCTCTCTCTCTCTCTCTCCCCTCTCTGTGTATCTGTCATGAATAAATAAATAAAACCTTTTAAAAATTGGTATTTTGATAGAGATTGCACTGAATGTGTAGGTTGCTCTGGGTAGCATAGACAACTTTTGGGGTAGCATTAACAATATTTGTTCTTCCAATGCATGAGAATGGAATGTTTTTCCTTTTCTTATGTCTTCCTCAATTCTTTCATAAGCATTCCATAGTATCCAGAGTACAGATCCTTTACCTCTTTGGTTTATTCCAAGGTGTCTTATGGTTTGGGGGACAATTGTAAGTGGGATCCATTCCTTCATTTCTTTCATCCGTTCATGTTTAGTGTATAGAAATGCAACTGACTTCTGTGCATTGATTTTATATTCTGCGATTTTGCTGAATTCCTACATCAGTTCAAGCATTTTGGGATGGATCTTTTGGGTTTTCTATATAAAGTATCATGTTGTCTACAAATAGTGAAAGTTTGACTTCTTTGCCAATTTGGATGCTTTTTATTTGTCTGATTTCTGAGGCTAGGACTTCTAGCACTATGTTGAACAGCAGTGAGAGCGGACATCCCTGTCTTATTCCTGACCCTGGAAGAAAATCTCTGTTTTTTCCCTGTTAAGGATGATATTCACTGTGGATTTTTTGTATGGCTTTTAGGATACTGAGGTAAGTTCCTTCTGTCTTTATCTGCAGTGAGTTCAATCAAGAAAGAATGCTGTATTTGTCTTTATTAATGTTGTGTATCATGTTGATTTGCAACTGTTGAACCACCCTTGCATCTCAGGAATAAATTCCTTTTGGTCATGGTAAAATAATCCTTTTAATGAACTTTTGGATCCAATTTGCTACTATCTTGGTGACAATTTTTGCATCCATATTCATCAGGGATCTTTGATCTGTACTTCTTTTGGGTGGGGTCTTTATTTGGTGTTGGGATTGATGCTGGCCTCATAGAATGAGTTTGGAAGTTATTCTTCCATTTCTAGTTTTTGGAACAGTTTCAGAATAGGTACTAATTATTTAAATGTTTGGTGAATTCCCCTGGGAAGCCGTCTGGCCCTGGACTCTTGTTTGTTAGGAGACCTTTGAGATCTGATTCAATTTCTTTGCTGGTTATGGCTCTGTTCAGATTTTCTATTTCTTCCTGTTTCCGTTTAGTAGTTTATATATTTCTAGGAATGCATCCAAATTGCCTAATTTGTTGGGATATAATTGCTCACAATATTCTCTTATAATTGTATTTCTTCAGTGTTGCTTGTGATCTCTTTTTCATCATTCATGATTTTATTTCTTTGAGTCCTTTCTCTTTTCTCTTTTTGATAAGTCTGGCTAGGCATTTATCGATTTTATTAATTCTTTCGAAGAATCAGCTATTAATTTCATTGATCTTTTCTGTTTTTTCCCCCATATCATTGCTTTATGGTCCACTCTATTATTTTTCTTCTTCCTGCTAGATTTAGGCTTTATCTGTTGTTCTTTTATCAGCTCCTTAGATTTCAGGTTATGTGTGTCTTTGCAACTTGTTTCTTGAGAAAGGCCTGTGTTGCTATATACTTTCCTCTTAGGACCACCTTTGCTGCATCCTCATAGTTAGGGGACATGTCTAGAAAAATGTCGCTACAGGAATACCAGAGAAATTGCCTCTCTTCTAGAATTTTTATACTTTCAATCTCACAATTAGGTCTTTGATACATTTTGAGTATATTTTGTGTATGGTGTAGAAAATGGCCTACTTCATTGTTTTTGCAAGTAGCTATCCAGTTCCCAACAGCACTTGTTGAAGAGACTTTTTTCCCATTATTTTTCCTGCTTTGTCAGAGAGTAAATGATCATATAATTATAGATTCTTTAGTGTTGTTTTATTAATCTGTGTGTCCATTTTGTACTAACAGTATACTTTCTGAGTTACTACAGCTTTGTAATAGAACTGGAAGTCTGGAATGGAAGTGGTTACCTCCTGTTTTGTTTTTCCAAGATTGCTTCGGCTGCTTGGGGTATTCTGTGTTTCCCTATAAATTTTAGGATTGTTTTAGCTCTGTGAAGAATGCCGGTGATATTTTTGATAGGAATTGCATCCAAGTGTAGATTTCTTTGGTTGGCATAGACTTTTAAACAGTATCTGGCCTTTTTTTTAATTTTTTAAAAATTTATTTATTTGTGATAGTCACAGAGAGAGAGAGAGAGAATGAGGCAGGAGACACAGGCAGAGGGAAAGCAGGCTCCATGCACCGGGAGCCAACGTGGGATTCATCCAGGTTCTCCCGGATTGCGCCCTGAGCCAAAGGCAGGCGCCAAACCGCTGCACCACCCAGGGATCCCAGTATTTGGCCTTCTAATCCATAAGCATGGAATGTCTTTCCAATTGTGTCATCTTCAACTCTTTAATCATTGTTTTATAGTTTTCAGAGTATAGGTCTTTTACCTCTTTGGTTAAGCTTATTCCTAGGTATTTTAATATTTCTGGTTCAATTGTAAATGGGATTATTTTATTAATTTGTCCTTCTGCTGTTTCATTATTAGTGTATAGAAATGATACAGATTTCTGTGTGTTGTTTTTGTATCCTGTGACTTTACAAATTTATTTCTCAGCTATAGAATGTTTTTGAAGGAGTGTTTAAGGTTTTCTGTGTGTACTATTATGTCAACTGCAAATAGTGAAAGTTTTACTTCATCCTTGCAATTCCGGATGCACTTTATTTCTCTTTGATGTCTGATTGCTGTGGCTAAGATTGAGAGATAGGGAGGGAGACAGGGCCAGGCCAGGAGGGACAGAGAGTGAGACCGGGAGGGAGAGACAGAGACCCGGACGGAAGGACAGGGAGGGAGACACAGAGCCAGAGAGAGGCTTCGTGCCTCCATGAGCAGGAGTCCCTTGGGACTGAGCGGGGGCTCAAGGCCTCAAACCCAGCGCCTGACCAGACTACCCGGCAGAGGCATAGGCATTCTCCACTCCGCTCTGAACTCCGCGAAGGGCGGGCCTCTGTGCGGGGGGCGGGCCCAGGGGCGGGAGCGGGGGAGGCCACAGGGTTCCAGGAGCTTGCCCCTGCGCCTGACCCCGAGCGTGACCTGAAGGGGGCCGCGGCTGGCCGCAGGAGGAGCTGTGCGCAGATGCGACCCGGCGGTGGCAGGAGGTAGCTCGGCCGCGCCCCCAGTCCAGGCCCGCGGTTCCCCGCGGTTCCCCGCGCTCCGGGCTCGCGGCAGCGCTCTGCAGGCCTCGGCCCCCTGCGCGCAGGTCAGCGTGGGCCCCGGGAGGTGTGACGGGCCCTGGGGTGGCTGTGCGAGGGGCATCTGACCCTCGCTTGTGGCGCAGCGGGTGCCTGGGAGGGACCGGGAGGGGGACAGCGGGCCTTGGGGCTGCATGGAGGTGGCCCCGTGGCGAGCCGGACCCACACCCTTTGGGCCGCCAGGGTGCCGGGCAGAGGGCTGCGGGGAAGGAGTGGTGGGACCTGTTGGCGGAGGGGGGCGGTGGGGCCTCCTACAGGTCAGGCCAGGTCTCCTTTGGGCGGCTCAGGGAGGGTGCGGGGCCCCTCCCCCGGGCTCAGGGAGGTACCGCGGAACCCATGTGCGTGCGCTCAGAGGGGTTAGGGTGCAGGCACCTTGCAATGTCAGGGCACGGCCTTGGGACGGTGGCTTGAGGGCCTGGGCTGCTGGGCCCCAGGAGCCTCCCCAAGCCCTTGGCTCTTACTCCGCCCCCCCCCCTCCCAGCTCTCAGGTCCCTCCCTAAGCACCCCAGCCTGGCCAGGAGCCCGCCCCTCCCGCTTGGTCCCTGTCAGGTGAGTATGGCTACCTCTGAAATTTTTGCATTTTGAAAACGTTCTCCTTTCTCCACAGCCTCCCCAAAATTTGGTGTTTCCTGTCTTTTTAATGTTCTCACCGGTGTGAGGTGGCATCTCATTGTGGTTTTGACCTTTATTACTCTGATGGCCAGTGACCCAGAGCATTGTCTTGCCTGCTTGTTGGCCATGTACATATAGGTCTTCTTCCGTGACTTTTCTGTTCGTGACTTTTCCCGTTTTCTGGATGGGATGGTTGGTCTCTTTGCTGTGGAGTTGCAGAGGTTCTTCAGAGATCTTGGATGCTGGCCCTTTATCTGACGGGTCATTTGCACATACCTTCTTCTCCCATTCTGTGGGCCACCTTTGAGTTATGTTGAGTGTTTCTTTTGCTGTGCGGAAAGTGCTCATCTTGATGAAGTACCAGCGATCCATTTTCGCTCTTGTTTCTCTGGACTTTGTGGCTGATGTAATTTGCAAGAAGTTGCTGTGGCCCAGTTCAAGAAGGGTGTTGTTTCCCGTGTTCTCCCGGGGGTTTTGATGGAATCTTGTCTCACATTTAGATGCTTCATCCATTTTGAGTTTATCCTTGTGTTTGGTGTGAGAGGAATGGTCCAGGTTCATTCCTCTGCATGTGGCTGTCCAGTGTTCCCAGCAGCCTTGATCGAAGAGACTGTCTTTTTTTTCCCATCTTTCCTGCCTGGCCAAATATTAGTTGCCCGTAGAGTTGAGGGTCCACATCTGGATGCTCTCCTCTGTTCCATTGATCCATGTGTCCGTTTCTGTGACAGTACCACACTGTCCTGATGCTCACAGCTTTGAGGCGCGCCCTGAAATCTGGCATTGTGCTGCCCCACCCCCACCCCCTGCATTGGATTTCTTGGCTACTATTCCCGTGGCCGTTCGGGGTCTTTTCTGATTCCACACAAGTCTTCAGATGATTTTTTCCAGCTCTCTGAAGATAGTCCATGGTATTTCTGAGAGGGATTACACTATTTGTGTAAATTGCCCTGAGTCACGTTGACATTTTCCCCAATATTAATTCTTCCAAACCAGGAGCATGGAACCTTTTTCCATCGCTTTGTGTCTTCCTCAGTTTCTTTCAGACATGTTCTGCAGTGTTTTGGGTAGCAATCCTTTACCCCTTTGGTTAGGTTTATTCCTAGGTAGCTCATGCTTTTTTTGGGTGCTGCGGTTGTATAAATGGGGTTGACCCCTTCCTCGATGTCCCTTTCCTCGGTCTCATTCTTCGCTTACAGAAAGGCCACTGGTTTCTGGGTCCCGAGTTTGTATCCCGCCACACTGCCGAACTTGCTGTAGGAGTTCCAGCCATCTTGGGTTTTCTAGGTACGGTATCGTGTCATCGGTGAAGAGGGAGAGTTTGACTTCTTCTTTGCCGATTTGAATGCCTTTTATTTCTTTTCATTGCCTGATTGCTGAGGCCATGACGTCTCGTACTATGTTGAGAATAGCAGCAGTGAGAGTGGACATCCCCGTCTCGTGCCTGGTCATCGGGGAAAGGCTCCCAGTGTTTCCCCATTGGGAATGAGAATTTGCCGCGGGCTTTTCGTAGATGGCTTTGAAGATGCTGAGGGACGTTCCCTCTATCCCGGTACTCTGAAGCGTTTGGATCAGGAATGGATGCTGTGTTTTGTCAAATGCTTCTTCCTCTGCGTCTCTTGAGAGGATCATCTGGTTCTTGTTTTCTCTCTTGCAGATCTGATGAAGCACCTTGAGTGCTTTCTGAGTGCTGAAGAAGCCTTGCACCCCGGGGATAAAGCCCACCGGGTCATCGTGAGTAACTTGTTAATAATGTCCTGTTGGATCCCGTTGGCTCATAGCTTGTGGAGGTGTGCATCCGTGTTCATCAGGGACATCGGTCCAGAATTCTCCCTTTGGGTGGGGGGGGTCTTGGGTTTTGGAGTTAAGGTGACGCTGGCCTCCAAGAACGAGTTTGGAAGTATTCCATTTCTTTCTATCTTTCGGAGCAGCTTTGGTAGCACAGGTATGATTTCTTCTTGAAGCGTTTGATAGAATTCCCCTAGGAAGCCATCTGGCCCCGGACGTTTGTGTCTCGGGAGGTTTGTGTGTTTCTTTATAGGTGTGTTTCTTATTTCCTATTGGGGTTCATTTTGCCAACATAGAGCATAACCCCCCAGGGCTCATCCCATCAAGTGCCCCGCTCCGTGCCGTTGCCCAGTCACCCGCACCCCCCACCCTCCTCCCTTTCTCCACCCCCTTGTTCATTTCCCCGGGTTAGGAGTCTCTCCTGTTCGGTCTATACTACCTTTCTGCTATCTGCCACTCATTTTTTTCTCCTTTCCCCCCTCACTCCCCTTTCACTATTGTTTTCATCCTCCCCAGAAGAATGAGACCATATGATGTTTGTCCTTCGCGATTGTCTTCTTTCCCTCAGCCTTAATACCCTCCGGTTCCATCCAGGTCGAAGCAAATGTAGTGTTTCGTCGTTTCTAACGGCTGAGTAATCTTCCATTGTGTACAGAGACCACTCACCCTCCTTATCCATTCATCTTCGTATGGACACCGAGGCTCCTTCCACAGAGTGACTATCATGGATGTTGCCGCTTGAAACCTCGGGGTGCAGATGTCCCAGCATTTACACCTGATCTGTATCATTTGGGTACATCTCCACCAGTGCACCCCCATGCTGGATCACAGTGTAGATCCGTTGTTACCTCTCGAGGCACCTCACACGGCTTTCCAGGCGTGGCTGCACCAGGTCACATTCCCACCATCAGTGCAAGAGGGTTCCCCTTTCGCCACAATCATCACTGACATTCGCTGCTTCCTGTCTTGTTAACGTTCACCGCGGTCACTGGTGCGTCAGGTGGGATCTCGTTGTGCTTTTGACCTGTATTTCCCTGACGGCCAGTGATTGCGGTGCATTGTCTCATGTCTTGTCTGTCACGCCTACGTCTTCCTCTGTGACATTTTCCGTTCACGTCTCTTGCCCGTCTACCAGATTGGATCCTTGGTACTCTTTGCTGTGGAGTTACAGAAGTTCTTCAGAGATCTTGGATACTGGCCCTTTACCTGACAGGTGTCATTTGCACATAACTTCTCCCATTCTGTGCGTTGGCTTTAAGTTTTTTGAGTGTTTCTTTTGCTGTGCGGAAGCTGCTCATCTTGGTGAAGTCCCAGCGATCAATTTTTGCTCTTGTTTCTCTGGCCTTCATGGCTGATGTAATTTGCACGAAGTTGCTGTGGACCAGATGGTGTTGTTGCCTGTGTTGTCCCCTAGGATTTTGATGGAATCTTGTCTTGCATTTAGATCCTTCATCCATTTTGAGTTTATCCTTGTGTATGGTGTGAGAGGAATGATCCAGTTTCATTCTTCTGCGTGTGGCTGTCCAGTGTTCCCAGCAGCATTTACTGAAGAGATTGTCTTTTTTGTTCCCCCTGCAAGGTCTTTGCTGCCTGGCCGAATATTAGTTACCCATAGAGTTGAGGGTCCACCTCTGGATGCTCTCTTCTGTTCCATTGATCGGTATGCCTGTCTTTGTGCCAGTATCACACTGTCTTGCCGGTAACAGCTTCGTGGCACAACGTGAAATCCAGCATTGTGCTGCCCCCGCAGTGGTTTTCTTGGCTACTCTTCCTGTGGCCGTTCGGGGTCTTTTCGGATTCCACACCAGTCTTCAGATGACTTGCTCCAGCTCTCTGAAGAGAGTCCATGGTATTTCTGACAGGGATTGCATTAGTTGTGTCGATTGCCCTGGGTCACATTGACATTTTCCCGAATATTAATTCTTCCAATCCAGCATCATGGAACCTTTTCCATCTCTTTGTTTCTTCCTCAGTTTCCTTCAGACTTGTTCTGCAGTGTTTCGGGTAGAGACCCTTTACACCTTTGGTTAGGGTTCTTTCCTAGGTAGCTCATGCTTTTTTGGGGGTGCTGCAGTTGTATAATTGGGGTTGACCCTTTCCTCGATGTCCCTTTCCTCGGTCTCCTTGTTCGCATGTAGAAAGGCCACTAGTTTCTGGGCCCCACGTTTGATCCTGCCGCACTGCCGAACTTGCTGTAGGGAGTTTGAGCCAATCATGTGGTGGAGTCTTTTGGTTTTCTAGGTACAATATAATGTCATTGGCGAAGAGGGAGATGTTGACTTCTTCTTTGCCAGTTTCAATGCCTTTGTTTCGTTTTGTTGCCTGACTGCTGAGCCATGACGTCTCGTACTATGCTGAGAATAGCAGTGGTGAGAGTGACATCCCAGTCGCGTGCCTGTTCTTCAGGGCAAGGCTTCCGGTGTTTCCCCATTGCGAATGATAATTTGCCACGGCGCTTTTCGGAGATGGCTTGGAAGATGCTGAGAGACGTTTCCTGTATCTCTGTACTCTGATGCGTTTGGATTCGTTGGACTCTGGGCATGGATTCCGTATTTTGTCAAATGCTTCCTCTGCGTCACTTGAGAGGATCATCTGGTTCTTGTTTTCTCTCTTGCAGATCTGAAGAAGCACATGGAGTGCTCTCCGAGTGCTGAAGCAGCCTTGCACCCCGGGGATAACCCCACTGGGTCATGGTGAGTAACTTCTTAATAATGTCCCGTTGCAACCTGTTGGGTCGTATCTTGTGAGAAGGTGTGCATCCGCGTTCATCAGGGGACATCGGTCCAGGATTCTTCTTTTTGGTGGGTTCTTGGGTTCTGGAGTTAAGGTGACCCCGGCCTCCAAGAACGGGGTTGGAAAGTGTTCCCATCTCTTTCTAATCTTTCGCAGCAGCTTTAGTAGCATAGGTATGGCTTTCATCTTGAAGCATTGGATAGATTCCCCTGGTAAGCCTACTGGCCCTGGACTTTTGTGTCTCGGGAAGTTTGTGAGTTTATCGGTTTATTTATTATTGGAGTTCGTTTTACCAACATAGAGAGTAACCCCCCAGTGCTAATCCCATCAAGTTCCCCCCTCGGTGCCCGTCGCCCAGTCACCGCCACCCCCCGCCCTCCTCTCCTTTCTTCCACCCCTTGTTCGTTTCCCAGGGTTAGGAGTCTCTCCTATTCTGCCTCTCTGCCATCTCCCACTCATTTTTTTCTCCTTTCACCTCTATTCCCTTTCACTATTTTTGTCATACTCCCCAAAGAATGAGACCATATAATGTTTGTCCTTCACCTATTGCCTTCTTCCCTCAGCCGTAACACCCTCTGGTTTCCATCCATGTCGAAGCAAATGTGGGTGTTTGTCATTCCTAACGTGCTGAGTATCTTGCATTTGTACAGAGACCACACACCCTCCATATCCATTCATCTTGATGGACACCGAGACCCCTTCGCAGTGTGGCTATCATGGGCTCTGAACCTAAGGGTGCGGGTGTCCCAGCGTTTCATTGCATCTGCGTCTTTGAGGTAAATCCCCAGCAGTGCAATTGCTGGGTCGTACGGAGGTCTATTTTTAACTCTGAGGATTCTCCACAGTTTTCCAGAGTGGCTGCACCAGTTCACATTCCCACCAACAGTGTAAGAGGGTTCCCTTTTCTCTGCATCCTCTCCAACATTTGTAGTTTCCTGCCTTGTTAATTTTGCCCATTCTCACTGGTGTGAGGAGATATCTCATTGTGGTTTTGATTTGTGTTTCCCTGATGGCAAGTGATGTAGAGCATTTTCTCATGTGGGTGTTGGCCATGTCTATGTCTTCCTCTGTGAGATTTCTGTTCTTTTGCCCATTTCATGATTGGCTTGTTTGTTTCTTTGGTGCTGATATTAATAAGTTCTTTATAGATCTTGGAAACTAGCCCTTTATCTGATATGTCACTTGCAAAATCACATTGATAGTTTATGAGTGTTGAACCAGCCTTGTGTCCTGGGAATAAATCCTACTCAGTCATGGTGAATAATTTTCTTATGTACTGTTGAATCCTATTGGCTAGTATCTTGTTGAGAATTTTTGCATCCATGTTCATCAGGGATATTAGTCTATAATTCTCCTTTTTGGTGGGCTCTTTGTCTGGTTTTGGAATTAAGGTGATGCTGGCCTCAAGAACGAATTTGGAAGTACTCCATCTCTTTCTATCTTTCCAAACAGCTTTAGGAGAATAGGTATGGTTTCTTCTTTAAACGTTTGATAGAATTCCCCTGGGAAGCCATCATGCCCTGGACTTTTGTGTCTTGGGAGGTTTTTGATGACTGCTTCAATTTCCTCCCTGGTTATTGGCCTGTTTAGGTTTTCTATTTCTTCCTGATACAGTTTTGGTAATTTGTGGCTTTCCAGAAATGCGTCCATTTCTTCTAGATTGCCTAATTTATTGGCGTATAGCTGTTGATAATATGTTTTTAAAATCGTTTGTATTTCCTTGGTGTTGGTAGTGATCTCTCCTTTCTCATTCATGATTTTATTAATTTGAGTCTTCTCTCTCTTCTTTTAATAAGGCTGGCTAATGGTTTATCTATCTTATTAATTCTTTCAAAGAACCAACTCCTGGTTTTGTTGATCTCTTCCACAGTTCTTCTAAGTCTCGTTTCATTGAGTTCTGCTCGAATCTTTATTAAACTCTCTTCTTCTGCTGGGTGTAGGATCTATTTGCTGTTTTTTCTCTAGCTCCTTTATGTGTAAGGTTAGCGTTTGTATTTGAGATCTTTCTAGTTGTTGAATGGATGCTTGTATTGCAATGCATTAACCCCTTAGGACTACTTTTGCTGCATCCCAAAGATTTTGAAAGGTTACATCTTCATTCTCATAGTTTCCATGAATCTTTTTAATTCTTCCTTAATTTCCTGGTTGACCCTTTCATCTTTATTCAGGATGGTCCTTAACCTCCACGTGTTTGAGGTCCTTCCAAACTTCTTGTTGTGATTTAGTTCTAATATCAAGGCATTATGGTCTGAGAATATGCAGGGGACGATCCCAATCTTTTGGTATTGTTCAGACCCGATTGTGACCCAGTATGTGGTCTATTCTGGGAGAAAGTTCCATGTGCACTTGAGAAGGATGTGTGTTCAGTCGAGTTTGGATGTAAAGTTCTGGAGATATCTGTGAAATCCATCTGGTCCAATGTATCATTTAAAGCTCTTGTTTCTTTGGAGACGTTGTGTTTAGAAGACCTATCGAGAGTAGAAAGAGCTACATTGAAGGTCACCAAGTATAAGTGTATTATTATCTAAGTATGTCCTTAACTTTGGTTATTAATTGGTTGATATATTTAGGCAGCTCCCACATTCTGGGCATATATATTGAGAATTGTTAGTCCTCTTGTTGGATAGATCCTTTAAGTATGATATAGTGTCCCTCTTCATCTCTCACTACAGTCTTCGGGGGTAAGTTTTAGTTTATCTGATATAAAGATGGCTACCCCTGCTTTCTTTCGAGGACCATTTTGAATGGTATATGTTCCCAAACCTTTTATTTCAGGCTGTAGGTGTCCTTCTGTCTGAAATGAGTCTCTTATAGACAGCAAATTGATGGGTCCTGCTTTTTATCCGGTCTGAAACCCTGCACCTTTGATGGGGTCATTAAGCCCATTCACGTTCAGAGTTACTATTGAAAGCTAGGAGTTTAGTGTCATCATGATATCTATTCAGTCCTTGTTTTTGTGGACTGTTCCACTGAACTTCTCTTAAGGGGAATTTTAAGAGTCCCCCTTAAAATTTCTTGCAGAGCTGGTTTGGAGGTCACATATTCTGTCAGTTCCTGCATGTCTTGGAAGCTCTTTATCTCTCCTTCCAAGTTGAATGAGAGCCTTGCTGGATAAAGTATTCTTGGTTGCATGTTTTTTTCTCATTTAGGACCCTGAATATATCCTGCCACCCCTGTGTCCTGCCAGGTCTCTGTGGAGAGGTCTGCTGTCACCCTAATTACTACTCCCCCATAAAATCAGGGATTTCTTATCTCCTGATGCTTTAAGGATCTTCTCTTTATCTTTGGAATTTGCAAGCTTCACCCATTAAATGTCGAGGAGTTGAACATTTTTATTGATTTTAGGGGGTGCGGATCACTCTATCTCCTGGATCTGAATGCCTGTTTCCCTTCCCAGATTAAAAAGCTTTCAGCTAGGATTTGTTCAAATACATATTCTGGCCCTCTGTCCTTTTCGGCACCCTCGGGAACCCCAATTAAATGTAGGTTTTCTTCCTCAGGCTGTCATTTATTTCCCGTAATCTATCCTCATGGTCTTTTAATTGTTTGTCTCCTTTTTTCCTCAGTTTCCCTCTTTGCCATCATCTTGTCTTCTATGTCATCCACTCGTTCTTCCACCTCGTGAACCCTCGTTGTGAGGACTTGTAGTTCTGGATTGCATCTCATTCAATTGATTTTTAATTTCTGCTGATTAGCTCTAAATTCTGCAGTCACAAGTCTCTTGAGTCCTTCATGCTTTTTCTAGAGCCCACCAGTAGCTGTATAATAGTGCTTCTGAATTGGCTTTCTGAGATTGAATCGTAATCCATATTTGTACCTTGTGGGAGAGAGGACTGTTTCTGATTCTTCTTTTTGAGGTGAGGGTTTTCCTTTTAGTCATTTTTGCTCAGTGCAGAGCGGCCAAAAACAAGTTGTATTGGGGAAAAGAGAAAAAGAGAGGATAGAAAGGAAGGAAAGAAATGAGAAAAAGAAAAAAGGAAGGAAAAAAAGAGAAGAAAGAAAGGAAAATAAAGGATGGGGAAAGCAAACAGAAATCAAAAAGAAAAAAAAAAAAACACACGGGGGAGTATCTTCTGATTCTGTATACTTTAAGTCCCTTGACTTCCCCTGGAACTTGTTGTGTCTAGCTAGTCTTCTGGGGGAGGGGCCTGTTGTGCTGATTTTCAGTTAGCAATTGGGGATCTGCTCTCCCCCTTCCTGGTTCAGGGCTCAGTGGGGGTTGTTACCCCGTGAGGCCCCAGGAGGGACAACCACAGTGGCAGTGGCTGGCTCTGGAGCCCTGGATTCAGCTTTCCGCAGTAACTCGGGATCTCTCGGACTGCAGGGGCCTGGATGCTCCGGGGGCGGGGCCACTGATCTCCTCAGCTCGGGGCAGAAGCATCCTTGCTGTCCTGGGCCCTCCTGGCCTCTGCCTGTCCTGGGGGGAGGTTGGATCCTAGGCTGTGTCCCCAGAGCCCTGTGCTCCCGGGCCTGTGCTGTTGGATTCGCGCTCCTGGCGCGAAGACCCTCTCTGCGGAAACCACCACCTGAGACCCACAGAGCTGCTCCCGGGCCATACGGCCCCCTCCACGTGGAGCCTCTACCTCTGCTAGAGCTGCCTCTGAGCTGCTCTCGGGTCCCTGCAGCCCCTCGTCTCCCATCGGAGCCTCTGCTGGAGCCCCTCCGAGCTGCTCTGGGGTCCCGCCATGCACACGCTGCAGCCCTTAGGGAGCTGGGTGCACTTTCCTGGGGGCGCAGGTGTCTGTTAGTGTCCCAGGGAGCCTGAGGGCATCCCCGCCTTCCTGGGGTCCTGCTTCTAACTCCCTGCGAGCATCTTTCTGCTTGGGGAAGATTGGTTAAGCTCCTGCTTCTCCCGGACGGGGCTCTCCTGTCCTGGGGACACTCGCCCTGGCCTAGCCCAGCTCTTGCGGGGCCTCTCCCCTTGGAGGCCTTTTGTTTCTTTATTTCTTTTTCCCCGTCCTTCCTACCTTGATAGAAGCATGACACTCTTCTTACTGTAGCATTCCCGCTGTTCTCCTCTTTAAATCTCAGCTGAAATTCATAGATTTTTCAGGATGATTTGAATGTTATCTAGGTAATTTGTGGGAACCAGGTGATTGGGGACCCTACTCTTCCACCTTCTTGCCCCTCCCTCAAAACGGTAGGGTCTTATTAACAACCATCTTTTATTTATTATTTTTTAAATATTTTATTTATTCATGAGAGACACACACAGAGAGAGAGGAGAGAGAGAGAGAGGCAGAGACACAGGCAGAGGAAGAAGCAGGAGCCATGCAGGGAGCCTGATGTGGGATTTAATCCCGGGACTCCAGGATCATGTCCAGGGGCTGAAGGCAGGTGGTAGACCATTGAGCAACCCAGGGATTCCCCATACTACCTTTTAAAATGAATTATAAGCAGAGCTCTGATTAGTGATAATGTTCGTGTTTCTTCCTCCTGAACAACTACTGCCATTGGGTCGGTAACCACAAAATGTATAAAGAAATGAAGTACATTTTTAATCTGAGAGAAGATACTACCATAGAGTTTCTCGGGAGTATATTTCATGGATTTACTCAACAAATGCATTTTGAATGGCTACTAGAGAGCTCCTTTTTAGGAATAAAGGATACAGAAAGGAGCAAAACAGATGAATAGCCTGTCCTCATGAAATTTATGTTCTAATAAGACCAGAACATATAATATATATATGGGAATATATATATATATATATATATATTCTCATATATACATAATACATATATAGAGAGAGATCTAAATATATAGTAAAATATATAAAATGTTAGTAGTAATATGTGTTACAAAGATGAAGAAAAGAGTATTGGGAATTTAGAGAGAATGTGTTTGCAATTTTAAATATGGTGGTTAGGGAAAATCTCATTAATGTCACTAAGAAGACATTTCCGTAAAGATCTAAAGGAACTAAGGGAGCTAGTGATGATGCTATCTGGGGGAATAGCATTCCAGGCTGAGAATGTCAAATATATCGGCTCTGAAGTGAGAGTATACCACGCATGGTTACAGAACAGTAAAAGAGGATGATTGGACTTTTGTGTGGTGTGGTGAGTGAAAAAGGTGAGTGGTAGCAAGAAACACTAAAGTAATTAGGTTGCATGACATTGTAGAGGATCATATACCATTTTAGGACTTTGGATTTTACTTTTAACAGAGAAATAAGATCTAACTTACAGACCCATTTTGACTGCTGTGCAGTGAAGATTGAAGAGGAGGAAAGATTAAGATCAAAAGATCAGTTGGAAAGCTGTCTAAGTAATCCAGATGAGAGGTTATGGCAATTTGGACCTGAGGGATAGTTGTGGGCTTGAAAGGCTCTGTTTAGATTCTAGATATATTTTTGAAGATGGAACTAAGGATTTGCTGATGAATTAGATGTAATGAGGAGGAAGAAGGGTAAAGAACTCTACAATTTTTGTACGGAGGGCTTGGAAGGATGTGGTTGTTAATTGAAACAGGAAAGGCAGGTCATTTCTGTTGTTTTTGTTGGAAGGAGTATAGAAGATACTGGACTCAGTTTTGAACATACTAAATTTGAGACGTCATATATATATATATATCCAAGTCTATTATATAAATATGAATGTGAAGGTAAAAGGTTAAAGCTAGAGACATGATTTTGGAAGAGAATGTGGCATCTAAAGCCATGAGACTGGATGTAGTTATCAGGTATAGATAAATTTAAGGACTGAGAAGTGTTTCAAGGGCATTTTAATATTAAGAGGTCAGGGAGAAGAGGAAAAAGTAGATTGAGAAAGAGGAGGGCCATGGCTTGCATCGTTCCTATCACCTTCTGCATCATCCATAAGTCTGAGAAGTTGTGGCATAGCCTCTTGAAGGCCTTGCTGAGGGGCCAGCTCAGAGCTGACATCTGAGGAGGGAGAGGAGCTGTTCTTCAGGATGCAGTCAAGGGTCTCTGCTCATCATCACTCCCACTGACTCTCTTAGGGGGAATTTATGCTTCCGTCTCTACTACTTTAGGCTTCATGGTCCAGCAGTCTTGTTTCCTAAGAGGACATAATTCTAATAGAAGATAAAATAAAGGTCTCGATAAACTTAAAGCTATGGCTGATGCTCTTGAAGTTTGGATTCTTTGTATCAGCAGGATCAGCAGCTGAAGGATACTCATCATGACATCAGACAGCAGAAAAACCAGGATGGTATGGTGTTGTGATTCAATTGAATGTAGGGGTTCAATCAGGAGGAAGTTATCAACCACCAAATACTTACTTGTTATATCAGGGAAATGTAGCCTGAGAAGTTCACCCTGGACTTGGTAAAATGGAAGTTGCTGAGGGTCTTGCTAAGAGTAGTTTCAGTAGAATGGTAGATGGAAAATTCAATTTAATTTAATTTTATTGCATTCATGAAAAGGTGAAAGAAAAATCAGAGAAGGAGTAGAGACAATTCTTTAGAAGCCTCTACTCTAGAAAAGAAATAAATAGGTCACTTGAGGGAATAATGGGGTTGTGGTTGGAGGGAGACAGATGGAATCAAAATGGTAAAAGCATACTAATGAGAGATCATGTAAGGACAGAATAAATGCTGAGGACAGATTAGCCGAAGCAGCTTTCTTAGGTAAAAAAGGAGGAATGGGATTTAGTGTTCCAATGGAAAGATTGTCCACAGGAGCACCAACAGTTCATCCATAGTCAGAGGAGAGAAGGCAGAGAATATGGGCACAAGTGAATGCAGAGCCATACCTAAAGGGAGGGCTGTAGGGAGTTCCGCGGCAAATTCTCAGTTAAATAGGTGGCAAGGTCATCAAGTGAGAGAGGATTGCAGTTGGGGATTTGAAGAAATCCAGCACTCTAGGCTGAGAACTTTTGGGGCTTTTTTCCCTACTCTTTCATACTTGATTTTCAATTTATTGTGGAATTCTATGCCAAAGACATGGAGAAGCCAAGCATCATTCATTACCTACGTCACTACCTCGCTGGTTCCAGTTGCACCATTCCCTTCTTGGATTATTGCAGTCATTTCCCAATCAGTGTCTTGCTTTCACCCTTGGTTT
This sequence comes from Canis lupus familiaris, assembly GCF_011100685.1. Classification (NCBI taxonomy): domain Eukaryota; kingdom Metazoa; phylum Chordata; class Mammalia; order Carnivora; family Canidae; genus Canis; species Canis lupus. The sequence goes on along the minus strand of NW_023330786.1, from coordinate 24,532 downwards.
CCCTATGGTCCATCCAGAAAAACAGCCAGTGAGACTCTTTAAAAACATGTGAGATGACATCCTTCTTCTGCTCAAAGCCTCGGCAGCTTCCCTTCATTCTCAGAATGTAAGCCCAAACCTTAGCATGAATTTACAAGGACTTACATGGTTTTAGCCACTGCTTCGTCTGGGACATCATTTCCAATCACTCTACCTGTTGCTCACTGGACTCTAGTGTTTCTGGAACATGCCTGATGTGTTCCTCCCTTTGGGAATCTGCCCTGCCCAATCCTGTGCCTAGAAAGCACTCCCACAGATGCTTGCATGACTAGGCACCTGGCCTACTTACCAAAATTTGCAAATAACACCCTTTCAAAAGCACATGTCCTTTTCCTCCTTTCTTTTCGTAATATTTGAAGCTTCCTAATATATTAAATCACTTACTCATTTTAAAAATTTCTTCCCATGTTAGAATATTAACTCTACGAGGGCGTAGATTTTTGTGTTACTTCTGGCTATACCACAGTTCTTAGAACAGTACCTGAAATTTAGGGAGCACTCAATAAATATTTTTGAGTGAATGGATTAAGGAATGCAGCAGGATTAATTGACAGTGTTAAGGGCCCACTTGAGACTAGCAATCACACATTAAACTCCACAACAGGGTGTGTGGTAGGATTAATTGATAAGATGCTTGGGGTTAGTGAAGGGGTTAGGAAGTCTTGAGCTAATTCCAAAGGCCTTGCAGGAATAACAAAAGCAATCATGGATAAATTAATTGCCTTATGAGTGTGGGTGTGGTTAACTTCTGAGATTTTCTTTTGCTCTGTATAGGTTTGGGGCTAGTGCCAAATTGCTTCTGAAGATAGCTTATTGATTTGAAGCTGTTGCAAATTATTAGCCTTTCTGGAACTTCTTAATGTGCTCATCTGCCTCTGAGTGAAATCAGCTGTTGGCAAATATTTTGCCAGAGTAGAAAGTTTTAAAGACTTTCGTATTGGAATATTCTGAAAACAAAACAGAACAATCATTTATTGCTCTAAAAAAACAACCTTTGTACTTTGTGTGTGTGTGTGTGTGTGTGTGTGTGTTTCATTTATGCTCCAATATTGAAAACACTATAGAGCCCATGGAATGTGTGTGTGTGTTTCATTTATGCTCCAATATTGAAAACACTATAGAGCCCAGGGAATGGTTCCCTTAATACCATGTAGGGAGTTTCTGTACAGTCTCACTTCCTGGACATCAAGCTGACTGGATGACTCTATGGTGTCACTGTTGTCTACACTTCATTATATTCAAGAAAAAAAAAGATGAGTTCGGTTTAGACTATATAGAATGAGGATATGATAGTACTTTCAGGTATAAATTTCAATACATTTTCTTTCTTTAAGAAAAGCAGATACATTTATTTCTCCTCTTCAACTCTCTCTCTCTTACACACACACACACACACACAGAGTCATAACCACAAACTTTGCATTTTTCAGATGATTAGAAAATGTAGCTGGAGCAATTTGGACATCTTAACTCTCTTCAAGGTTGTTTGGCAGAGGGGATGTGTGTGTAATTCCCTCATAGTCAACCAGCAGACATAGAATCCTGGGGGTGATATGATGGAGGTAAACATTTGCTAAATGTTGGCCCATCCCTTTAAAAATTAGCTTTTTCCATTAAGTTAAAGTGTTAATTATAATAAAGTGATCTATCCTAAAATTGAAAAATGTCATAGCAGAGAGTCAAATAGCTCATTAATTCCTTCAACTTTAGGCACCAGATGATATAACCAACAATATTTATTTTAAAAAAATCTTTCAAATAATGTAGTTTTATTTAAAAAAAGATTTTATTTATTTGAGAGAGAGAGTGTGTGTGTGTGTGTGTGTGTGTGTGTGCACTCACTGAGGTGGGGGGCAAAGGGAGAGGGAGAAGAGAATCTCTTAAGCAGACTCTATGCTGAGGAAGAAGCCCAATGTGGGGCTCAATCCCAGAACCCTGAAATCATGATCTGAGCTGAAACCAAGAATCAGCCACTTAACCGACTGCACTACCCAGGCACACCTGAAATAATGTAGTTTTAAAAACGAAGCACTAAATTAAAAAAAATTAAATAGAATTACTTTTGGGGATGTTATTTGTGTGGAAGATAGCATGATGTCATTTTTAATCACAGAAAAGATTTTTTTCTCTGCTGTTCATTTTAGTGGAGAGAAAATTAATTTATAATCCCTTCGCTGGTCTTTGTTTTCATTAATTTAATTTCCTTTACATGTTGAGATCAGAGATGCTGAAAGAGATGTCAGTGACATCATCTTTAGTTGTGAAACCAGCCCAGTGGGGGCTTTGTTTTTGTTTTAATTTAAAGAGAATTGTTGTAACAATTTTCCTGCACTAAATAATAGACTCTAGAAAATAAAGCAGAAATAGCATAATAAAGAAAAATAAAAAGACAAATCTTAGGAAAAGATCATTTTAGAAACAATAGCTTTAGCTGTGGCATTGTTTTTTACATGAATAGAAGTTGAATAGCCATCCTCAGGTAGTAATTCTTGGTATTCAGTTGTGTGAGAATCACCTGCACATTCGGGCAATGTGGAGGTTCTTTTGCCATTCTGGCAGAGGTTAGGATTCAGTGGGTATGGGATGTGGCCCAGGGATCTGCATTTTCACAATGATTCCAGATGATTCTCATTCAAGTGATCAGTGTTTGATAACGGTGTTCTAAATGGTAAAGTTTTCTTTTTTTTCTGTTCTTTCCAGCTAGGCCATTAGGGTATCCTCACCTTCTAGCCTGATACTAACCAGGTTTTTTTTTTTTTTCAAAGAAACACGAGGAGCAGAGACAAATAAGCAATCTTTTTCTGTCAAGGCTCAAATGACAAATGTCTGGTTCGTGGAACATCTTACTGTGAATAACTTTAGTTCATTATAAATGTGTTGTGTTCTCATCGATAAATCTATACTGAAAGGTCAGGGGAGAGCAAGAGAACAAGAGGGCACTGGGTCCTTGAGGGCTGCGATGTTAGGAAAGGAGGAAGGACACAGGAAGGAAGAGAAGCCTGGGAACTAAAGAAACCTTCAAAGGCTTTACAAGCAAGCACAAATTGTATATTCAATATTCACTTAGGCAGGGGGTAAATAAAAGGTCCTCACTGAAGTATTTCTGGTCTCATAGCTGCTACAAACAGACTTTTCAAATTTTATGATTTCTTTGCTCATTGTGGTTGGTATTGTGTAAATTTGTATGACTTTACATAAAGTCTTCTCTTTGTATAAAGGAGTTTTGGTCTCAGATAATTCATTAATTAGGCTTCTTTGGATATACAACATACAAATAAATAAGAAACTGCCTACAGATTAAGCTGCAGAAGAGGGGAGAAGAAGGAAGGAAAAAAAGGGAAAAGAAGAGGGGAAGGAAAAGAAGAGAAAGAAGGAGAGAAGAAGAGAAGAAGAAGCCTTCTTCTGCTGCTGTTTCTACTTCTGCTTCTCCTTCTCCTCCTTCTCTTCTCTCCCTCCCTCCTTCTCATACACACACACATTCAAGACATGTTTAATTAAGTAGTTTGCTTATTTCTGGCTTAGTAGTGAAAATTGGGCATCACTTTATGCTTTGTTATAATTGGTGAAAGACTCTGATTTCAGCATTTCTATAGAGGGAAAGAATTAGGTTGTTTCAAGGTGTTAGGAATAATACTATTGCAAATGGAGGCATGAAATCAGAATGAATAATTTAGCATTGGCAGAAGAGGAATTTTTCATTCTGATTTCATATGCAGAAAAGGGAAGTTGGAAATCAAAAGAAATATTGAATAGAGTGCCCAAACTTTTTTTACAAAGGTGAGTTGGTTAAAAAATAGAGTGATATGCAATATTCCATCTTTCTGGTTTCATTTAGTATCCCATCCACTCTGAGCTTTTGAAAATTTAAACATCAACAAATGGCTTTATGACTTCAGTTTGAGAAGTGCTAGCAGGGATTGATTTGGTGTATAAATCTTGCCAAAATGTTCTGAGATCCTCTCTTTTGGCAGAAAGAACAATAGATGCAGGAATCTGATTGGGTATAATTGAAATCTGACTCCACTGTGATCGATGAGGGGGAAATATTCTTTCTATAAATTTTTTTAAAGATTTTATTTATTCATAGGGACACAGAGGGAGAATGAGAGGCAGAGAGAGAAGCAGGCTCCATTCAGGGAGCCTGACGTGGGACTCGATCCAGGGTCTCCAGGATCACTCCCTGGGCTGCAGGCGGCTAAACCGCTGCACCACTGGGGCTGCCCCTCTTTCTATAAATTAAACAAGTCCCTCAATATGTGAATTTGCAGAACCTATGGCGCTGCTGCTGCTCTTACTTTGGCTGAAGGCTTTTAGTACAAAGTAGAGGATAGTGTGTACCTTCTTATGAATCAAAGGTAGAATAACTATCTGTAAATATTGCTTGCCATTGTAGGAGGGATTGTGTTGCATATTTAAAATACACTAATTAGGGGGATCCCTGGGTGGCGCAGCGGTTTGGTGCCTGCCTTTGGCCCAGGGCGCGATCCTGGAGACCTGGGATCGAATCCCACGTCGGGCTCCCGGTGCATGGAGCCTGCTTCTCCCTCTGCCTGTGTCTCTGCCTCATTCTCTCTCTCTCTCTGTGACTATCACAAATAAATAAAAATTAAAAAAAAAAGGGTCATTCCCTTGAAAAGAAACATCGTCCATTCCTGAATATTTAGGCTTAAAGAGATGGGATGCATTCTCAGTGTTCATTCTACCTTTCATCATTTCTACATCAAGGGGGATGGAGGGAGCTGAAGGCTAAACTAAGGCAAAGCACTAAAGCAGATTATGTTTAAATAATTTCAAATCAGAAAAAAAGTTTCCATTTTTAGAACAATGTACAAATACAAAAGATAGCATTTGAAATTGGGAGTGGTTGGAAATGGATAAAAAATTGGTCAATGGTCAATGAAAAGTGAAGAAAATAGAAGTATATAATGTGTTAGAAGCAGCAATTTGTTTTAAAGCTTGAAATTTTCCATTTAAGAAAATGTCTTTAAGATACTTCAAGAGCTTTTAAGAGACCTTCAAGAAGTTTAGTCTAAATTTTCTACAATAAAGCAAAAAAGCAAAAAATGATTCCGATAATTTTTATAAACAAGCATACTTTGCAGAGATAGCTCATTTTTTGAGGAAATTATAATACTAATTCTCAAATTTAATTACAGCATTATTTTGTAACTTAAATAACAGTTGGTATAAAATATTTAGTATGTTTTTATATTTTTGGCATTCACTTTTTACTTCCTTAAAATTTTAATCTTTTAAAAATATAAATATGTCATCTAGATTCTGTTTTATCAACAGTTATTCTTCTAAGAAATATCTTAGAGTTACTAGTATTCCTATATATTTTTCTTCATTTCTGGATGTGAAAAAATAATTTTTAAGTGCCATTAGCTATAGTCAACTATACTCTTATAGAGAGTAATAATAAAAATGTACTGTATCTCACATATAAAGCTGCTGCTTATCCTTTTTAAAAATTTTTTCTTTCTCTTGCTCAAATGAAAGATAAAACTCAATATTATAGTTTAACTCCATGTAAGAATTGCCTGCCTTGATTCTATTCATCTATTTTTCATTCTAGAACTAATAGATATTTTAATTATTTACTTTAAATGGCATTACTATTTTCCTTATTTTTTTATTCACTTACCATTTTTTAGGACATGCTCTAGTTGGTTACTCCAGTTATTTACTGTTGGTACTAACAAGGTCATGGGTTCAGGCCACATCTGGGCCTGTGAGAGTGATGGCATGCAAAGCTGGCCATCTGTTTTATAAATGCTTTTGTTAATCCCTATGTCAACAAGGCTAAGGCATAGGCATGGTGCAGCAAAATGCATCCTGCTACTGGAAAAACTCAAGTTTATTCTCTACAAGTGGAGACAAAAATATGACCGCTGGCTCAGAATGGAATGATAGACACTGTGGGGATCATGTCCTTCCTTCTCACCCCATTGTATGTTATAGCCAAATAATCAGATGATCAAAGGACCAGCATACTTCTGATAGAGAAACAAATGTCAAGAATCCTTCTAAAAATCCTTATTTTATTATGAAATATATATATAAGGCATACAAATATAAATATGTGAATAAGTAAATTATATATGTGATTTCCCATTCACTTCCCTCCGTCTTCACCAAAGTCAAGAACACTGTGAGCATGCCAGAAGCCATGGGATTATTGGTTATCATGCCCTCTTACGTCTGCTCATAATTTTTTCATGTATGCTTGTTTGCCAAAATAATATGATTTTGCTTTACTAGATTTTAAATTGTATATAAATAGAATCATGCTGTATGCATGTGTCATGTTTCTTCTGCCCACTATTATGTTTATTAGAGTCATACTTGTGTAGCTGTATTCTGTTTACTTTTGTTTTTATGTGATATGCTTCCTTTTTTCTACCCATTCTACTATGGATGAAGTTATTAGGAACAACACTGTAAATGTTTCCTGAAAATCATGTGTATCAGATGTCAAAGGAGTAGAAATTTATTGCCATGGAATATGTTCATATAGCTAGCAAGTGACCACTTCAGGTTTGCTACCAGGTTCACTAGAGTCCCCTGCTACCCAGTTCTATCCTACCCTTAAGACTGATCATACATGAGTATATATAAAGACAAACTACAAATACTGCCCTGCAACCTTTTTAATTTGGTGATAGCTAAACATATTTCTTAGTGATAAAGATTAATATACAACATATATCTATGCAGGGATCTATTAGTCTTTATTTGCTAAATACATTGTATATTTAGGTTACTTTAAAATTACTTGTTAAATAGAAGTAAAGAGTTAATATAAGTACAGAAAATTTAAAAAAAATCTGAGCAAATTTTTAGATGTGAAATTGATAGGTTAAAGATGAAACAAGACTGTTAAAGTTTTCAGAAAAATAACACAATTTATTCATGAATAAATTACAAAATTGACCATTTTCTTTAAAAGGTCACCAATTTTAGTATTGTGTATAAATATTTTATACTCGCCAATTTTATGATAGAAAAGTATTTTATTAAGCATTTCTTTAATAATGAAGTTAAATAATTTTCTGCATACTATTTATTGCTTATTTCTTTGTAAATATATTCTTATACTTCCATTACTATTGGGAAGATGTATATCTTTCTTATTCCAGGTTTTGTAGAAACTTTTAACATAGCATATAGATATTTTGTCTGCTAAATATGTTGAAAACATGTTTTCTCAGTTTATCATTTACCTTAAAATGTTTTCAATTTTAAAAAAAAGATTTATTTATTTTGGGGAGAGAGAGTGCATGAGCAGGGGAAGAGCAGAGGGATGAGGAGAGAATCCTCAAATAGATTCCCCACTGAGCATGGAGATCAACGCTGGCTTGATCCCAGGATGTGGACAGCATGATCTGAGCCAAAATCAAGAGTTGGACACTTAACTGACTGAGCCACCCAGTTGCCCCAAATGTTTTCAATTTTTTGTGTTTTTTGGTATCTAGTGTTAAAATTATATGTAGTAAAGTCATTTTCCTTTCATTATCTTTGCTTTTAGCATAGGATCTCTAAGATTATCTGATCATTTTTCCATTTATTTTTCTACCACTTTTTAATCTCTTATTCCCAGGTTGCCACATTACAAAAGTTTATAGGGCACCACTTGCATCATACCATATTTATTGCTCTCAATTATTATTACTCTGTAATTTATAGTAATGGATATAGTGAGTATTTGGATTATTTATTTTTTCCAAGTGGTTAAATAGTTGTCCAAAGACCAATAATTAAATAATCAATTATTTTCAACATTGATATTCTGTGACCTTTGTATCATATACTACCTTTGTTTCTGGACTTTTTTTTTTTTTTTTTTTTGTTTCTGGACTTTTTATTTCATCTACTGATTTATCTATTTCTGATTTAGGAATATCTATTACCATCTGTTTGGACAAGTTTCCTTAACTTTATTCTTTTTCAGTATTCTTCTCTTTTTATTAGTCATGCTTTAAAGTGACCTTTACAGTCATATTGTCAAGTTCTGAAATATTATCTCATGGGATACTGATTGGTAGCACATTAAATTTTCAGATACAATTTTTGGGAATTTACAGATTACAAAGTTGAGTGTTCCCAACCAAGATGTTAGTACTTTTATTTATTCAGTTTTTACAAATCTTGACGCTGGGTATTTTATAATGAATATCAATGAGTTTTGGAAAAATGCTGAAGTGTTTACATATATTGAGAATAAAAATAAAGTTAACTATGTACTGTCGTTTATTTTGACTTAGAGCAAACAAAATGAAGAGAGGAGGAATCACGAACAAAATATACTTTGTTTTTTCCACCTAGGCGTTTTTCAGCAAAATTCTATTACAAAAAAAAAGAAAAAACAAAAACCTTTTACAGACAATTCCTGAAATATTGTGTGGCAAAACCATAGTAGAACAAAATATTAAGAAACACATTTGCTCTCCCGAATAGTTGAATCTTGTGCAAGTTGCTTAATCTTTATGAGTCTTAATTTTTTCATTTCTAAAATAAGTGCATTGGGCTAGATAAAAGATTATAATATTTCTCACTAAATTACTTCAGTTAGAATGCCTTAAGTATAAATAGCAATACAATTTGTTCACTTTTTCAGCAATGATAGGCCACTGCCAATTTAGAAACCATAAATAAGCTTTTACAAAATTTTTGAGGGTGGAATTAAAAAGCTTGTGGGTAATAATCATTCAAAAGACACCATCATCTCTTGGAGCCAAAATGTATTTATTAAATGTAAATTTTCCAAAATAAATACTATTTTCTTTAAAAATAAGCACTAGACTTTTAGATCAGAAGGACATGGAAACTACATTTATCTGTTTCAACAAGTTATTTGACAACATCTTTTAGGACAAATTTTGCCCGTGAAGGATAAGAAATACAAATGTTCCATAGATGGTAATATGATTACACCAATTATTTGCTGATTGAAACCCCCAGGAATTCTGGTGGTACATTTTGCCTTCTTATTTCTTTATCACCTCTTGACCAACCCAATAAGAAACAAATGTTTGATGGGTACCATTTATACGACTTTATAGCGGTGCTGGGTGCAAAGAGAATGAATATATGTTAGTTCCTGTTATGAGGAACACATGGTTCAGTCTAGCTTTTTGACTCAGTACTTGCAGTCTGCATATTACTTTGGCTCTTGGAACCAGGATCTACTTATTCCACTAGATCCCTCTGCATTCTTTCTCTCTGACCACATTCTTTATTCCTATTTTAAGAAACCAAATACTGTGATGCCTGGGTGGCTCAGTGGTTTAGCTCCTGCCTTCCACCCAGGGTGTGATCCTGGAGTCCCCAGATCGAGTCCTGCATTGGACTCCCTGCATGGAGCCTGCTTCTCCCTCTGCTGTGTCTCTGCCTCTCTCTCTGTGTGTTTCTCATGAATAAAAAAAAATCTTAAAAATAAAAAGAAACCAAATACTTATTCAAGTCAGCAGCAAATAGATACATTATTTGAAAATTAATTACTAAAAAGAGCACAATGGGAATTCTGATTTGAGGCGAGATGGATGAAGTATATTCTATCTTATATACCCTATAGAATGGAATTCACTTGAGGTGTTTGAAAAATAAGTAGTGGCTGGTGGACAGGGGAAGAAGATCAGAATTCAAGGTACACCAGATTGGCAAAGGGTTTCCCATTTTCCTCCGATGTACCCTGGCCTGAATGTAAGGCAGCTCAAACACCAGAAGAGGGCAGCAAGGTGCAGAGTTCCAGGAGAAACCCTCTTATTCTGTCTGAGGAGTGGAATAAAGGGGTCTAAATACTGAGAGAGAGTTGGGGGAGTCCCTTATGTTTTTCTTTTCTCAGTTCTCCCATTCTCTAGCTACCAGACAAACTTACAGTGGCTGTGGAATGAGCAGCACCAATGAGTGGCAATAGGAGCCTGGAGGTATTGAAAATTCAAAGGGAGGGGCCCCTGGGTGGCTAAGCAACTAGTCATATGTCTTTGGCTTCAGGTCATGATCCAAGGGTCCAAAGATTGAGTCTTGCATTGGGCTCCTGCTCTGCAGGGAATCTGCTTCTCCCTCTGCCTCTCTTTCTCTCTCTCCCTCTCTCAATGTCTGTCTCTAATGAATAAATAAATAAAATCTTAAAAAAAACAAGAAAATTCAAAGGGAAGAAGGTCTTCCTCTCTAATTGAAGGAGTTGAGATTCCAAGAAGGTGGAGTGAACCCCTATTGCTTTTCTTCCTTCTGACCCACTGCCCATCATTCCTGAATGTGCACACAGTCAGAGACAGAGTATAGCAGAGTGGAGTCTAACTAAAATCTCAGCTTTCTGGTAAAGGACCAAAATGCAAAACTTTGAAGGGGGAGACTATAAAATCATTATAAACCCTTGGGTATGCTCCTGAGCTCTGAAACTGTGGATCTGTTTCTAAACACATAACAAAAGATGCTGAGAACTAATGGATGGACTACCAGTGACCACCCCATGCCAAAGTAAGTGGCTCATGTATGGGACAGGTATGGGCCATGCTAAAAAGGTTGGAAAATGAAACTGACATTAAACTATTTGTTCATATATTTGTTTTCTTATTTAGTATCCCTATCTCCTCCTACTCTCATCTGTTTGTTGCTGAATTTGTTGATTTTATTTACCTTATTTACCTACAATGCTTACTGTAAAACAGACACTTGGGGCACCTGGGTGGCTCAGTCAGTTGGGTGTCAGACTCTTGATTTCAGCTCAGGTCATAATCTCAGGGTCGTGAGATCAAGCCCCAAGATGGGCTCTGTGCTCAGTGGGGAGTCTTCTTGACATCCTCTTTCCCTCATGCACTCTCTCTCTCAAATAATAAATAAATAAATAAATAAATAAATAAATAAATAAATTTCTTTAAGCACAAGACACTCATTTGCTAAGTACATTTATGTTTAGTGGCTGAATTAACTGATATTTTAGTAAGGCTGATGCTAACACATTTGTATCAAGTGGATTGGAATGTGATGCCTTAGTAGCTAATATCTTATCAAGACTTGCTAAAATTTCAAATGTTGTTCTAACATTTTCTATGTTTTCCTTCATATAATCATAACAATTACATGAGGGAAGTACTATTCTTACACTTCGTTTATAGGTGAGGAAAAGAATCATAAGAAGAACATAATTTGCCCAAAGTTACACACACATATTAAGTGGTGGACCTGTGAAGTAAAATAAGGAAATGTGATTTAAGAACACACCCTGATGATACCTGCCCTGCTTCTGCCTAGAGGCAAAGTGATATTGCGATGCTCTGTCAATATTCTAGCCATGCCTTGAGGAGGGCTGTAACTTAGAAAAGAAAGGAATATGTATGAGGCATAGATTAAAGTGTTGATGACCCACTGGTTGTGGAACATAGGAAATGGAGGTTAAAGAGTATCTCTGACTTGGAGAGCAGTGATAGCACTCTTTATTTACTATTTCTGTAAAAAAAAGAGAAGAGGGAAAACAGGGTTTAGGGGTGGGATGTGTACCTAAAAATGACTAGTGGGTGATTTGATGGGAATAAATTTTAAATTTTGGAATCATTAATACACAGTATCATGTTGTTTGATTGAAATGTTTCTATACTTCACATTTTCATAATTTTGAATTTAGGGTACATTTTAATATTGGGGTTACATGTATCTTTTGCTGATGTTGTGCCTGACAATGGAAGATCTTTGGAAATACATATTGTGTGGAAAGAGAGAGAGAGTAAAGAAAGAAAAAAAATTAAGGATTGAATCCTAAAATCTAGGATGTAAGAGGAGGACTTAAGAGTCACAAGGAGTCATAGAGGAGAGTGAGATTCCAGCCTTCTCTGGTACCACTTGAGTGAGTTAACTGATTTCCTTCTGGCCAACTATACTCATCACCCAGTCCAGAGAAACTAACACCACATATAAACTGCCTCACGACAGATTTTTTTTTCCTTTTTCATCAGTGAAAGTTTAAACGATGAGGCAAAAGTTTGTGAAATAACTACAATGTTCTCTCTCCTCCAACCCTTGACACCCAGAAACATTCCCTGCTTTGTCTTATGTACAACAGCATAGGTAAAAAAGAGCTGGGGTATCATTCCTCAAAGGGGACATTAGTCCCAGGTCAACCCCCAATACACTCAGTCCTCCTGGAAATCATTAAGATTTCTACATTGGTGAGTTTTGCCTTTCTAGGTCTGATTAATCTCTTGCTGGGCATTAAACATTTTAGTAGAGCTAAATTTAAGGCTTACTTCCTGACTATTCCTGGGCTACGCTCCTTTCTTAGGTGAAAACTCTAATGTCATTTAGGCCCTAGGCTTACCTGTCCTTTTCTGTTGCTACTGAGCCTCTTGGAAAAAATAATAATAAAATTTCTCATGCATTTTTCATCACCACAGAGCCAAGATAAAAAACTGTGAGCTTTAAAAGTTTGGACATTCTTTGAACCATGTGAAACAGGTATCTTTGGTCAAAACTGAGGGCAAAAAAGGTTCCAAAAAGAGGGTCAGATTAAAGAGGAGAGAAAGATGTAATAAGATTTAACTTTTCTTGAGAACTTCAAGAGGGAAATTAATACTTAAGGGAAAATGCTAAATGTATTAAGAGAAAAGAAATTAACTTGAAGAATTTCTCCCAAGTTTAAAAGATTTCAGGAGAAGATTAATTAAATGTTTATAAGAATGGCTAAAAACAGTTTTGAACTACCAAAAGTTGTTTTTCAAAGTTTCCCAACATCTATTTTCTGGCAATGGGATAATTAAAATGTCAACCAAAAATGGGTACAATTCAATTATAGCCATATACTATGCAATTAAAAATGCCTCACAGCAAATAAACTTGTGGTTATTATTATGGGGGGAGATTTTATTAGGTTAAGAAAAGTATTGTCATATTTGATTAAGGTGATGCAGTAATGTCACCTTAATTCCCATAAGAAGCCCAGAAAGTGAACTTTCAAAAACATTTAAAAATTTTCAGCCTGAAGGAAAATAGATAAAGGCATATTCTATTGCTTTAGCAATCTTAGAATGGTAATTACCCTCCCAATAGGTGAGTGACTAGGAACATTTGGCAGACCACAGGAGTTTAATGCTTATAAAATGGCCTTTTTTTTCAGTTTAATAGCAGGTGTGTAGTGTTGGTTACCTCATTTTCACTCTCATTAGGCAGAAAGTACAGTGATGTTAGATTATTCAAAACTAGTCTCCAGATTTTTCTGTTCTCTGCATTGGTAGATTTATAGGTAATATCTATTAAATTTTTAATTAGCATTTATATATTACACAGAAAAGAAATATTAAATAAAAACATATATCTCTTGATTCAAGCTGGAGTTTTATTTCTGATATGATGTGCAAAATCTAACCTTTATTCCCATTATATTTTTAATGCACACGTGACACTTGTAATGGAAAAGAATTATGCAGTGAATTCTTTCACAAAACGAAGGGGACTTGCCTAGTAAATATTACTTCAATTTACTTAGTTGCTTAGGAGAAAATCTAGGAGCCATCCTTTATTTTTCATATCTGATATTCAATCCATTATCAAATATTGTTCACTCTGTTTTAAATATTTGATGCCTGGGGCACCTGGGCGTCCCAGTGGGTTAGGCATCTGCTTTTGGGTCATGTCATGATCCCAGGGTCCTGTCAGGCTCCCATCTTAGTGAGGAGTCTGATGGCCTGGTTCTCCCTCTTCCTCTGAACCTACCTTCTGTTCATGCTACCTCAAAAATTTAACCCTCAACGGACCTCTACTGACCGCTTCCTCTATTGCTGGTCTAAGCCAGCAGGTCCATTTTGTCTAGCTCTGGACCTCTCAGTAGACTCCTATACACACCTCCATTTTTGCCTCTACATTCTGTTTTGCACTCAGCAGTCATACAATTCCATAAAATTAGAGCAGATAAGATCATTCTGCTGTTTACAGATCTGCCATAGTCTCTCAATGCACAGAGAATAAAATTCAGCATCCTCTCTGTGGCCTGCAAGGTTTCTGTACTCAAGCCTTTGGCATTTTCTCAGACTCGTCCATGTCTCTCTAGCCACACTGGCCAACTCTTCCCAGCTTCAGAGTCCTCTGCCCAGATCATTTCCCTTCAGGCCTTTCCATGTCTGCTATTTTATATCATTCTGGGAGTTCTTACCTTCCTAGAACATTCCAGGCAGTCTCCCAGCTTAAGTCCTGTATAATGGCTCTCTTTCCCCAGATTATTTCCCTGCTTCATAGTGTTTCCCCTGAGGGCTATCTGGCCATTCTATTTAACATTGCCAATTCGTCTATCTTCTGGAAATAGTAAAATACAGTACTATCTATTGTTACTGTATTCAGTTGTTGATCCAAAAGAATTTTTTAAAGGCAAATATAAGATTGAAGAGATTATTTGGGTATTTCAAGCAAAACACTGATGTTATTTCTATCATTCCATGTTAGTATATAACTCTCACTTTCAAATTAATATCAACATATTTTTGGTAATTCAATCTTTTTGTAGTTAATTATAGCAATTTTTAAAATATTTTTTGTCTATTTTTCCTTACTAAATGAGTATATCGAAAAGATATTTCATGTATCCTTTTATTCCTTGATATTGTTTTCATAGTTTATGTCTATTTTCCTCAAAAATTGGAAATCATCTAATTTATTTGAACCCTTTCCTTCTTCCTGAAAGTTTTTTTAGATGTGGGGCACCTGGGTGGCTCAGTTAAGCATCTGCTTTCAGATCAAGTCATGATCTCAAGGTCCTGGGATGGAGTCCTGATTGAGCTCCCTGCTCAGTGAGGAGTCTGCTTCCTCCTGTCCCTCTACCCATACCCCACCCTGTTCCTGCTTGCTCTCTTTCTCTCTCTCTCTCTCTCTCTCTCTCAGGTAAATAAATAAATAAAATCTTTTTAAAAATTTTAGGATGTAGCTGATTAAAAAAAGATGATGTTCCATATATATGCTAATAGTTATTACTAAAATAATCATAAAATTATTAAATAATCAAAATAATAGCAATTATTAAAAAATATTAAAATAAATTAATAAAGGAAAATGCCAATAAACTTGAAATAGTTCGATGAAAACTTTCAAGAGCCTTTAAAGAAACTATTTAATAGTATTATCCTCATTTGTACTGGGAATTATTCTGTTTTGTTACAAAGAATTTTGTATAGTACCTTCTTTTTTTAAGAGTTTTTAAATTTATTCATAGAGACAGAGAGGGAGAGAAGAGAGAGGCAGAAACACAGGCAGAGGAAGAAGCAGGCATCATACAGAGAGCCCGACGTGGGACTCGATCCAGGGACTCCAGGATCACGCCCTGGGCTGCAGGTGGCACTAAACCGCTGCGACACTGGGGCTGCCCTGTATAGTACCTTGTATTTATCTGTTGCACAATAGACTTCTATTTGATTAATTTAGTTTAAATAAATAAAGCATATTAGTCAATAATCATCTTTAATAATTATGTCTATCTAGTGGGTTATATGGCAAAAAAAGAAAACTGCCTAAAATGTTGCATAAATCTAGAAAGTATTGTATGGCTCTTGGTAAAGATCAGTCAGAGAAATAGCTTTTCCACCAGAATTAATTCACCTCTTTTTTTTGAAAGTACATTTCCAAATTTTAGTTGGGTGCATAGTCACTCAGCAAGGGCCAGCAAGACTCACTTATATCCAGATATGGCCCTATGACTAATTTATACCTGAAGGAATGTGAGCCAAAATATTATGTGGCTATTTTAGTTCATGTCCTTAAAAGGAATAGATATATACTGAACTTATTTTTCACTCCTTCCCCACTGCATTATGAATATGTTGGAAGATCTTGAGAAACCACAGTGGGTGTAGAGATCCTACCAGTCCTGAACTGCAAGCCTCCAGACTATTTTCCAAGACAGTAAACAAGGTTTTCTGTTTTATGTTGAAGCTCTAATTTCAGGATCATTTTAAAAAAACATTTTATTTTTTTATTTGAGAGAGAGATGGAGAGAAAATTTGAGAGGGAGAGAGGGGCAGAGGGAGAAGCAGACTCCCCGCAAAGCAGAGGGCCCCTATGGGGGACCCAGGATCATGACCTGTGTGGAAGGCAGACATTTAACTAACTGAGCCACGCAGGCACCCCAGGAATCATTTAATTATAGTAGTACAGAGTTAATTAATAAAACGAGAGGATACGAGGGGAGGGCAAGATAGCGGAAGAGTAGAGTCCCCAAGTCACCTGTCCCCACCAAATTACTCAGATAACCTTCAAATCATCCTGAAAATCTACGAATTCGGCCTGAGATTTAAAGAGAGAACAGCTGGAATGCTATAATGAGAAGAGTTCGCGCTTCTATCAAGGTAGGAAGACAGGGAAAAAGAAATAAAGAAACAAAAGGCATCCAAGGGGGAGGGGCCTGCGAGGAGCTGGGCTAAGGCCTGGGCGAGTGTCCCCAGGACAGGAGAGCCCCGGCTGGGAGAAGCAGGAGCTTCCCCAATCTTCCTGGGCAGAAAGGTGCTCTCAGGGAGTTAGAGCAGGACGCCAGGAGGGCGGGGATGCCCTCAGGCTTCCTGGGACACTAACAGACACCTGCGCCCTGGGAGAGCCCCACAACCCAGGCCGAGCTCCCTAAAGGGCTGCAGGGCACGCTTAGCTGGACCCGGGAGCAGCTCGGAGGGGCTCGGGCGGCGGCTCTGCGTGGAGGGGCTGCACGGCGGGAGCGCGAATCCAACAGCGACAGGCCCGGGAGCCCAGGGCGCCGGGGACACAGCCCAGGATCCGACTTCCCCTGGGACAGGCAGAGGCCAGGAGGGCCCAGGACAAAAAGGATGCTCCTACCCCGGAGCTCAGCAGATCAGCGTCCCCGCCCCCGGAGCCTCCAGGCCCTGCAGACGGAGAGCTCCAGAGTTACTGCGGGAGCTGACTCCAGGGCTCCAGAGCTGGCTGCCACCACTGTGGTTGTTCCTCCTGGGGCCTCACAGGGTAAACAGCCCCCACTGAGCCCTGCACCAGGTAGTTGGCAGAGCAGCTCCCCCAAGTGCTGACACCTGAAAATCAGCACAACAGGACCCTCCCCGAGAAGACCAGCTAGATGGACAAGTTCCAGGGGAAGTCAAGGGACTTAAAGTATACAGAATCAGAAGATACTCCCCCGTGTTTTTTTTCTTTTTGATTTCTGTATCCTTCCCCCACCCTTTTTTCCTCTCTTTTTCTTTCTCTTTTTCTTCTCTTTTTTCTTTTATTCTTCCTTTTCTTCTTTCTTTTCTATTTTCTTTTCTTTCTTTTCTTTTTCTCCTTTTCCCAATACAACTTGTTTTTTGCCACTCTGCACTGAGCAAAATGACTAGAAGGAAAACCTCACCTCAGAAGAAACAATCAGAAACGGTCCTCTCTCCCACAGAGTTACAAAATCTGAATTACAATTCAATGCCACAAAACCAATTCAGAAGCACTATTATACAGCTACTGGTGGGTCTAGAAAAAAGCATAAAGGACTCAAGACACTTCATGACTGCGAGAATTTAGATCTAATCAAGCAGAAATTTAAAATCAATTGAATGAGATGCAATCCAAACTAGAAGCCCTAACGACGAGGGTCAACAAGGTGGAAGAACGAGTGGGTGACATAGAAGACAAGTGGATGGCAAAGAGGGAAACTGAGGAAAAAAGAGACACAAAATTAAAAGACCATGAAGATAGATTAAAGGAAATAAATGACAGCCTGAGGAAGAAAAACCTACATTTAATTGGGGTTCCCAAGGGCACTGAAAGGAACAGAGGTCCAGAATATGTATTTGAACAAATCATAGCTGAAAACTTTCCTAATCTGGGAAGGGAAACAGGCATTCAGATCCAGGAGATTGAGAGATCCCCCCCTAAAATCAATAAAAACCGTTCAACACCTCAACATTTAATAGTTAAGCTTGCAAATTCCAAAGATAAAGAGAAGATCCTTAAAGCAGCAAGAGACAAGAAATCCCTGACTTTTATGGGGAGGAGTATTAGGGTAATAGCAGATCTCTCCACAGAGCCCTGGCAAGCCAGAAAGGGCTGGAAGGATATATTCGGGGTCCTAAATGAGGAAAACATGCAACCAAGAATACTTTATCCAGCAAGGTTCCCATTCAGGATGGAAGGAGAGACAAAGAGCTTCCAAGACAGGCAGGAGCTGAAAGAATATGTGACCTCCAAACCAGCTCTGCAAGAAATTTTAAGGGGGACTCTCACAATTCCCCTTTAAGTAGAAGTCCAATGGAACAATCCACAAAAGCAATGACTGAATAAATATCACTATGACACTAAACTCCTATCTTTCAATAGTAACTGAATGTGAACAAGCTTAATGACCCCATCAAAAGGCGCAGGGTTTCAGACTGGATAAAAAAGCAGGACCCATCTATTTGCCCCGAATATGGGAGCTGCCAAATATATCAATCAATTAATAACCAAAGTTAAGCCATACTTAGATAGTAATACACTTATACTTGGTGACTTCAGTCGAGCGCTTTCTACACTCGATAGGACTTCTAAACACAACGTCTCCAAAGAAACGAGAGCTTTAAATGATACACTGGACCAGATGGATTTAACAGAAATCTACAGAAGTTTACATCCAAACTCAGCTGAATACACATTCTTCTCAAGTGCACATGGAACTTTCTCTAGAATAGACCACATACTGGGTCACAAATCGGGTCTGAACCGATACCAAAAGATTGGGATCGTCCCCTGCATATTCTCAGACCATAATGCCTTGAAATTAGAACTAAATCACAACAAGAAGTTTGGAAGGACCTCAAACACGTGGAGGTTAAGGACCATCCTGCTAAAGGATGAAAGGGTCAACCAGGAAATTAAGGAAGAATTAAAAAGATTCATGGAAACTAATGAGAATGAAGATACAACTGTTCAAAATCTTTGGGATGCAGCAAAAGCAGTCCTGACGGGGAAATACATTGCAATACAAACATCCATCAAAAAACTGGAAAGAACTTAAATACAAAAGCTAACCTTACACCTAAAGGAGCTAGAGAAAAAACAGCCAAATAGATCCTACGCCCATCAGGAGAAGAGAGTTAATAAAGATTCGAGCAGAACTCAACGAAATAGAGACCAGAAGAACGGTGGAACAGATCAACAAAACCAGGAGTTGGTTCTTTGAAAGAATTAATGATAGATAAACCATTAGCCAGCCTTATTAAAAAGAACAGAGAGAAGACTCAAATTAAGAAAATCATGAATGACAAAGGAGAGATCACGACCAACACCAAGGAAATACAAACGATTTTAAAAACATTTTATGAACAGCTATATGCCAATAAATTAGGCAATCTAGAAGAAATGGACGCATTTCTGGAAAGCCACAAACTACCAAAACTGGAACAGGAAGAAATAGAATACCTGAACAGGCAAATAACCAGGGAGGAAATTGAAGCAGTCATCAAAAACCTCCCAAGACACAAAAGTCCAGGGCCCGATGGCTTCCCTGGGGAATTCTATAAAACGTTTAAAGAAGAAACCATACCTATTCTGCTAAAGCTGTTTGGAAAGATAGAAAGAGATGGAGTACTTCCAAATTTATTCTATAAGGCCAGCATCACCTTAATTCCAAAACCAAAGACTCCACCAAAAAGGAGAATTATAGATCAATATACCTGATGAACATGGATGCACAAATTCTCAACAAGACACTAGCAAACAGGATCCAATAGTACATTAAGAAAATTATTCACCATGACCAAAAAGGATTTATCCCCGGGACACAAGACTGGTTCAACACTCGTAAAACATACAATGTGATTCATTATATCAGCAAGAGAAAACCAAGAACCATAGGATCCTCTCATTAGATGCAGAGAAAGCATTTGACAAAATACAGCATCCATTCCTGATCAAAACTCTTCAGAGTGTAGGGATAGAGGGAACATTCCTCAACATCTAAAAGCCATGTAGGAAAAGCCCACGGCAAATATCACTCTCAATGGGGAAGCACTGGGAACCTTTCCCCTAAGATCAGGAACAAGACAGGGATGTCCACTCTCACCACTGCTATTCAACATAGTACTGGAAGTCCTAGCCTCTGCAATCAGACAACAAAAAGACATTAAAGGCATTCGAATTGGCAAAGAAGAAGTCAACCTCTCCCTCTTTGCCGATGACATGATACTCTACATAGAAAACCCAAAAGCCTCCACCCCAAGTTTGCTAGATCTCATACAGCAATTTGGCAACGTGGCAGGATACAAAATCAATGCCCAGAAATCAGTGGCATTTCTATACACTAACAATGAGACTGAAGAAAGAGAAATTAAGGAGTCAATCCCATTTACAGTTGCACCCAAAAGCATCAGATACCTAGGAATAAACCTAACCAAAGAGGTAAAGGATCTATACCCTAAAAACTACAGGACACTTCTGAAAGAAATTGAGGAAGACACAAAGAGATGGAAAAATATTCCATGCTCATGGATTGGCAGAATTAATATTGTGAAAACCTCAATGTTACCCAAGGCAATTTACACATTTAATGCAATCCCTATCAAAATACCATGGACTTGCTTCAGAGAGTTGAAACAAATTATTTTAAGATTTGTGTGGAATCAGAAAAGACCCCGAATAGCCAGGGGAATTTTAGAATAACATAAGAAAAAAAGTATCATAGACAAGGACACTTAATAGCTACTAACACATAATAAAAAGTGTAGTCATAAAAATAGAACCCAAGTGGATAAATGAATTAATAGAATATAATGATAATTCTGAAACAAACAAATGTGAATGTGGGACCTTGACATATATGGAGAAATACAAAGTCAAACATTTAGCTTATAATTTATATCTTCAACTCCAGTTGTGTTAAATACCTAAATTTGAACAACAAAACCATAAAGTTAATAGAATCAAATAGGAAAATATCTATGTGATTCTAGAATATGGAAAGATTTTTTAACAAGACTCTAAAAATGCAATCTGAATGTGAAACATTGATGGATCTTATTACATCAGATGTAAGGGTTTCCATTCCAAAAAAGGCATTTAGTTAACATGTGTGTGACACAGCAGAAGATATTTAAAATGTCTAGATTTGACAGGACATTAATAATTATGTGAAATTCCTGTGAACCACCAAGAAAATACATTACAACTACTAGATGTTTTCTATGTATGTAATATATAAAAAGAGATAAATGAGTACACTTAAAAATTATCATTAAATAAGTATCACAGGATGATTTCTAAAACAATAACATTTATGTGAATTAAAATAAGCAAAATCAATAGTATATATTTCAGAAGTATATAAAATAATAAAATGCATACCTGTGGGAAAAGGAAAGATTATAGTGATCTCTGCTGAAGGGGAACAATATAATGAAAAAAGAAAAAAAAGATCGTTTCCATGGTCTGAGGGAGACAGTGTTTCTTGAACAGAGAAATATAATTAACTCTGTTCTCTGCGTCAGGATGCAACAGAAAAGTGAACTGAATACCCAAAATCAGGTAATAAAACAAAGTAAGATGAATTAATTTTATGTGAATTTAAAGATATTTACTTACTTGAAAAGTCATATAGTGAACAAAATACTCTGACAAAAATGGGAGGTGAATAAAAAAGAAAGTATGCAAAATACTGGATACACCATAAAACTAAACATAAAATGAATCAGTATTAATGCCAAAAACCTAAATATTCCAGTAAAAAAACAAAGATTACCAGTATTCTTTAAGACATCTGTTACAGAGATGCATTTTATATATTTACTTTTTTTCAATAAAATTCAAGTTTACAGAATAGACAAAGCCATAACAGGAATTACAAAATAAATCTGGTACATCTGTATAATTACCACATGCAAAAACATTTAAAGAAAACAAAAAAAGTTTTTGATGAAGAGAATTTAGGTACTATTAAATATAAAATGTTAAAAGAACCATAAAGACGAGTTTGTAAATCTCTATACTCTATACTAATAGCATCAAAACATACAAAATGAGAATTTTGATAGAAGTTGTGAAAATGATTACATACTGATTTTTACACTTGATAATCAGAGAAAAAAATTGGAATATAGACTACTTGCATATCACTTAGCAGATTCAATATCAATGGCATGTATAGAAAAACACATCCACAAATCAAAATCAATCAGATATGTACTATACCAGCATTCATAGAATATTTATTAAAAGTAAATCCGTGTATATACACAATATAAGTTTCAAGTCTCAAAGTACAGTCTATTCTCATTATTTATCGTGCTCATGTTCTATAAACATTTGCAGATACTGAATTAGTGAATACTAAACCGTTGCTCCTACAGGAAACAGAGGTGGGTTCATGTCAACCTCCGGTTACAAATTTTTGTCAACCAAGCAAGACACAACCTTGTTTTATGTGTGTTTCTTTAGAAAGAAAAACTTGTTTAATATATGTTATTGATTTATTGATATTGAACTCACATCCAAATGCTGCATAACCTGTGCATGAATGGAGCTTATGTAGCACATATTTCATCCATAAGGCATGTCACAGTCTTGTGCTCAGGACCACTAGACACTTCAGCAGTATATTTGGGGGCCATTTTAAGTGAAATCACCAACAAAAAGCACAGGAATGCAAAACATGTGCCCCTAAGTAAATCACAAGAAAGACATGTATTAACAGTATAAGACCTGAAACAGAAAACCAGCGCGTATCCCTGGTCAGTCTCAATTAGGAATGTGCACATTTGTAGACTCAAATTTTTCCCACTCTGCACACATCCATGAGCGACTGTGAAAGAACCATGAGTATTGATTTGGCAAGTAAACAAATATGCAAACACAGAATCTGCTAATAAAGATTATTGCTATAATTTAGATATGTGGTCTGAACATAATGGACTTAAACCATAAATAAAAATATAGATAAATCATGGCTTCAAGAAATAATGAATATTAGAACATCCTTAAAACTAAAAAAAAAAAAAGAAAAATAATAATTATGTATCATTTACCTTGCAGGATGACTTTATAGCAGGACTCAGAGGGACACATAAATTTAAGTACTTATTTTGGGAAAGAAAAAGGCTAAAAGTGAAGGGATTAAAGATAGAATTTTATTTTTTTAAATTTTTTTTATTTATTTATGATAGTCACAGAGAGAGAGAGAGAGGAAGAGACACAGGCAGAGGGGAAGCAGGCTCCATGCACCGGGAGCCCAACGTGGGATTCGATCCTGGGCCTCTGGGATCACGCTCTGGGCCAAAGGCAGGCACCAAACCACTGCGCCACCCAGGGATCCCCTAGAATTTTAATTATTTTTCAAATAATGGGAAAAAATGAATATGAAGGGAAGGGAAACAAGAGCAAAAATTAATGAATTAGAAAAAAAGATAATTTTGAAAAACAAAAGGTTAGTTTTTAGACTAATTACATAAAGTATTATTATCTTTATCACATTACATTTGAAAATGCACCTTCAGTGGATAAATTCATAAGGAAATAATACTGCCACCAAAGGGATTAACAAAAATGGGATAAATACATAATATTAAATAAACTGAATCCACAATAAAACAACTCACAATAAAATACCATTCACAAACTGATTTGCCAAACACTGAAAATGCAAGAAACGTGTAATTCCAGTCTCACCCACAATGGTCCAGAGATATACCCCTTAAAAGAGGACTCACTTCTCAATTCTTTGTGATGAAAGAATTTCAAAACTAGGCATAATGTAAATTTTTAAAAAATCAGTTGTAAATGTCAATGTCAAAAGATTAGCAAGTCGTTTGAGGTAATAACATATATGGTGCAGCAAGTGTATTTTGAATTTATCCCAGGAATTCAAGATACATTTAATTTAGTCATTTTTCTCTACCTGACAAAAATATGGTTAAGAAGAGCTCCAAGTTTTATATATCCTGCAATTCCTACCCTTTCTAAAACTAACACTGCACAGCATTCTTATAGGTCTTGATAGATGGAAATAAATCTCTGTAGATGTGCATTTAAGAAGCACAGATAATGTTGCTCTTTGGACTCTCCCTTCATTAAGAACTGCTTCCTTCTCTGGGGCCCCTGGGGGGCCTAGGGCGTGACGCCGGGGTCCTGGGATCAAATCCCACATCAGGCTCCCTGCGTGGAGCCTGCTTCTCCCTCTGTCTGTGTCTCTGCCTGTCTCTGTGTCTCTCATGAATGAATGAATGAATGAATGAATGAATGAATGAATACATCTTTAAAAAAAGTCTTCCATCTAGATTTTTGTAACTAAAATCAGAACTACATATAGAATAAAGATACACTATCTCTGCCAACCTACATTTGTTCAATCATGTTCAATGATTTTTCAAAATTTGTTAGAATTTGTTCAATTCTAACAAATGAACCTAGAAGCATCTTTTGGAAACTAAACTTTCATAAGTAAAAGAACTTTTGCTTTGGGATTTAGTTTCTGATACATGAGGCAGCAGCACAACTAATTGGAAAAAGAAAGCTCACCAGACCAGACAATATCTGGATCATGGATTATATTTTTGGGGAAAAA